>NW_027180422.1:0-180159 GCF_040956055.1 Brachionichthys hirsutus
TGGTAGTGCAGAGAGAGAGAGAGAGAGAACGAAAGAGAGAAAGACCATGAGAGGACATTAGTCACATACGAGGAAGGCAGCAGAGTGTGATGAACCATCCAAGTGGAGCCACCTGCAGTCGAGCAGCCCAGATGTATTCCTCCCCTCAGGCTTTCAGGACAAAGACAAGCATAGCATTAATAAATCCTCTGATTGGTACACAGGTATAAAATAAGCCATACTTTTCCAAGTTATTAACTTGACGATGATGAAACTACATCGTGTTTGAAGGGATGATTTAGCAGATTAATGTGTTGGCTCATTCTTCCGATCCCTCCGGTGTTATTTCACACAGTTTTGTTCACAGAGGCCGTGAAATGTGTTTCAGAATTGTCGCTCAGTCCTACGTGACGCGCAATTACGCTAATCCACGGCAGGTGACGCAGATGCTGGACTCTTCCCCCAAAAGCTGATTCCATTTTAATTATCCTGCAGGTATAACAGGTGTTTCCTTCCAGCTTCCTGGATTAAGAGTCATCCCTATTCATCCGCTGCTGACTTCCGCTTTGTTTTCTCTGTTATTAAGGTGCAAGAAGTGCATAATAAAGCTCTAAAAACTTTTGCCTATCACACTTTCAAAAGGGGGAAAAGTGTGAGAAATCATCAGAATGATAGCGATAAAACGAGATGCTGGTCCATTAACGTTTGCAGCTAGAGAATAAACATGAGGCTAATTAACCCCTCTCCCCCTTTCTCTCTCGTCTCTATAAAGGAAAGGACAATAATTAGCGGGTCTGGCAGGATGTTCTAATTACAGCTATCATGTCATTAGTGAACTTAGTATTCTGGTGTCTTCATTGGCCAATGGTAATGACTGAGGTAATTAAAGAGGATGGGAGATCAGCATGTTCTTGTATTTGTACACTCTCAAAGAACAAATGTCCTCCGAGGGAACGGCGGATCGTGGAAATGTACCAAATGAGATCATTTGCCCCATCCTCATTTCTTTCAAAATCCTCACACATGAAGAAAAAAATGTGTTTTTGTTTGTGAGGCTGCTGAACCTTCTGCGCCCTCGCTAGTCCCTCCAGAGCGCTGCCGTGTGAGGCCACAGGTTGTCTTCCCCTTTCCTTTCTCCCTTCACGGTGAATCATCCTGTTGTTTTCCTCTTTTCACGGCACTTCACCTCTCCTTTAATAGCGCTCTCTGTCTCTTTCTCCACACCTCCCCACTTCAGTGTTTTCTCCCGCTCCGGTTTAAAAAAAAAAAACACCCGCTCCACCTTATCCTCTCCCCACTTTGCCACGGTGGGAAATCTTTTTGTGCTTTCATCTTTCACCGTTTGTCTATTCGCTCCAGGCCAATCCGTGTTTCCTCGTCCCTGGTCTCTCAGCCCGGACAAGAATAAAGATTAACTGTTCCAAATCCATTCTCATAGCTTGTTAGTGGAACCCCAGCCTTAATAGAGTTATTTATAGCATCACTTCAAGAATCCTCAAGATTCAGGTGGAGCTGACTCTGGCAAATCGGGATGAGTAATACTACTAATAATAATACTATTAATATTTTGGCCATGAAGATTAGCAGTAAACACAACATAATAAATAATGTGTATCTAAATCTTGAGGATGAAGTCTGGATTATGTTTGCATTTATGTCTAAATCTTTACTAACATTGTTTTATAATAAGCATTCACATTTTTTTGCGTTGTGTATATTTGTTTGTATTTTACCTGAAGTATTACTTGAGATAAGACATGTCAAATTTCCACTGCCCCGTCACCTGTGTTTATTTAAGCTTTATTTAAACAGAGCAGATTAATGGCCTTTTGCCTTTAAACACACGCAGTCCTGGCATCATTTCAATTATCCTCAGGTTTAGTGTCGTCCTTGAACCCGTGCAAAAGGTGCACTTGAAGAGGAATGCATAAACACCACTGTATTTAATGGAACCAAATAGTAACACAGAATCATTCTGCTGTGCAGGGCATCAACATAGTAGAGAGGGACAAAGGGCCACCCCCCCCCCGTTGAGGCTCAGGTGGCGTGAGCAGTCATCCACCGAACGAAGGGTTTGTGGGTCGGCCCCTGGAGGCCCTTAATCCTTTAAAGGGTATTTTACCAAACTCAAAAGCTGTGATCACATTACAAGCCTCGTTTTGCAATTCAAACAATTCTAGATACTGGACCTAAATATGCGCACAGTCTAACAGAGTTTCCAATTATTCTAATTACTTACCACATACATTTAGGACAAACTTGTGGCCATGGAGTCTTTTGCCAGTTGGAGATTGACTCGTCCAAAACTCGTTCTTGAACAGTAAATCCGCCTTTATCTGTGACACAGTTCTTCACACCCTCACATCTCCATTCTGTGAGTTATCTTTTCACTTCTTCTCTCTGTTATCAATATAAAAACCTCTCACTGCTTTACCCTGAAGCCCCGCTGATCAGACAGGCGTCATTGCTTCTGTGTGAGAAGCTTGATCTCCTGTCAGTTCTTTTTTCTGTATCACACCATCATCCACAAATTATTTTTTTCCTTCTTCTCTCAGTTTTCCCACCGCTCATTGCTTTCATCCTTTCTAGCGCTCCCTCATCTCCCCCTCGGTGTTACACTCTTTTCTCCTGTTGTTTTCACACTGTGGATTAATACAAGTCACCTGGAGAAACGCACAACCCCACATGTTTGAGTGTGTATAACTGTGTGTATGGATGTGTTGCGTTTTCTGTCCACTGAACCTTTCTGAGCTGCTGACTTTCTCTTTTTGGATGATGGCAGACAGATGTTCTGGCATTAGACTCTCCCTTTCTTTCTCTCTCCTCTGGTTCTGTTCATTCCTGAGGTTTCCCAGGTTTTGATGACTAAAAGTGCCTTGGTTTGAATCCAAAGAAGACATTTCAGTCTGTTATTTGCAGTGTTCCTTGTATTCCCACAGCTATATAAAAGCTTTTTACTGCACACACATCTGTATTCACACGACTTAAGGTAACAGTGCTTGACATGCTTTGTTCAACCTCAATGATGCTGGAATTGCAAATGCATGGAAATAAACGGGGACATTACCATTTTACTCCCCCAGGCGTCGATGTACGGATCATTAAAACCAGGGGAGTGTTTCCAGCAAGGTCACAAAAATGAGAATGAGACCAAGTAATAAATATAATATTGGTAGATAATAAGTTTGCATTCAAACCCGCGAGTATCTCTCTTGTTAGATGAGTGAGACACACTTCTATGCACAAGCACTTATTAAATCAGTAATGCTGTCCTCATTGGACTCTGACCAAGGAAATTAATTTGGAATATGGTTCAGCTGTTTAGCAACGTTCTCAGCGACTTGCAAATCGATTGCGTCCGAGTCGGAACAGACCGTTCAACCAGAAGGAAAATGAATCTGTAAGAGGGCTTAGAAACAAGGTCGGAAAATGTGCATTTGAGGCCAACAAACAATGATCCAGTCCAACTTTGCCAAACAGCGCCATGTTTAAGCACATATTGAAAAATGCATACACGCTGACATGCATTCATTCCCTGATTTTCTCACTCTTTATTCATGGTTGCATCGATGTGTGTGTGTGTGGTGTGTTCAGGTATGCACATACTGAAAGTTGCTGAATAGATGTTATCAGAATGCAATACCGAACCTGGTGGAGATCCATAAATAATGCAGTAACGTGTCTCATATCCCTGCTTGACTGCTTAGCACCGTTTACTGCTCCTTATTTTCTGCGTGTGTGTGAGTGTGTGTCCCAGCCAGAGGGTGATAAGCGATGTTCAGCAGTTTTTGCTTGTGTATTTGCTGTCAAAGTACAGCCTCTCCCCGAGGATCTCGTCTGCTGATGTCTTTGAGAGAAAAGGCGTCTTGTGTGAGGACCGGGGTCGAGAGGAGGGAAACGCTGGCGTATCTGATAGAACAAAGTGTCACAGAGAATATGCCAGTTCTCTGTCTCACTTTCTGTTTCTTGTTTTTGACTTGATCAACATCAACGTTGTGTACAATAGTCACAAAAGGCATTTAGGTTCCTGTAGGATATTGCACCAAAGGTTGAATTCAGTTACAATTTGCCGGTAGCTTTGCCATAATTTCTTTGTTAGGTCCTGCAGCAATGAATGCAAACCAGCGTTACTTTAGTGCTGTGCTAAAAATGTGTTTGGCTGATGGCGCTGCAAGATTCCATAGTGTTTAAACACTAATCCAGGTGGTGCTGAGATGAAATGACCGAGTTACATATGCAACTGTAACTCTACTCCTGTATCGGTGCATGTCACCGGGGCGACTGGAAACATGGCAGGAGATGGATGGGACCGTTCGGCCCACAGCGTGACACGGGGAGGACAGACAGAAGCAGAGGGGAGGGGTAGATAAAGTGTTACTTTACATCCTGCTTTAGTTTCTCTTGCTGTTGAATTCGTTTTAAAGATGGCTTCCCCGGATGTGTTTATGCTGTGTGTGTGTGATAATGTTTGCATGTGTGACTCCTCTCAGATTAGGTTTACAGTAGCTAGTCTATTTAAAGCACCGAGATATGTCGTATTCTGCTGAGTAGTTTGACTTGGCCGTGTCTGCACAGCTGCAGTATATTAAGCGTCGCAGCGCTGGAGGCGAGACGGCTGCACAGACCAAGCAGTTACACAGTACAGTAGAATACGACATGTAGTTTATACATATTTATCTCGTTTTCACCACTGTTATTATCATCAAGTGTGGTTTTCGTCTGGTTTTACATTAAATATGGTGTTTATTTTGTTGTCGTTAGATCTATGCAGATGTTGGTTTTTTGTATACACATATACGTTTAATTGAAACAACAATGCACCGTTTATGGCTCTTGATTGTTCCTTTGTTTACTCTCAAACAGGAAGTGACATTTACTATGTAGTCACAGATGTCCCAGCAGGGATCCGACACTGACAGAAGCAGTTGTTCTGAGCATAGCCCAAATATGTGTTTCAAATTGATCTGCTTTTGTGATATAATCACAGTTTGGTACAGAAATAATTTATGGGGTAAAAAAGTGGGTCAGTGAAAGCACAGATCTCGGTTAATTATCAATTCATTTGACTTGCACTGCACTCACTTTTGCCTGTATGAATTTGTCTGCTAGTACTGAAACGCTTAGTGTTATCACACATATTTTATGCTATGTATATAAATCATATTTAATAATGAAGGTTATGGACGGAATATCAAATGACCTCAGTTCTTGAGTCAGACTGTGGCTCATCCTGTCCCACCAGACGGGCTTTGGCTTAACACAGATGCCGCTCACTAACTTCCACCATGGCGGTTTAACTTCTTTTGCTGATCTCAAACAATGAGGAAGTTCAGCTCTTTCAGAAAGTCTGCACGATCCATTAGCGGGGCAGACAGCATGGCGTACAATAGCTTCCATAGATGCATACAGTAGAGTTGTGTGTGTGTGTGTGTTTTGCCACTGGGTGCCACAGATACATGTGAGTTAATCGTCAATGTCAGGGTGGATCTGCAGCAGTGAACGAGCGGCATTGTTCGTGACACAGCACAGACGTATGACTGACGACAAGTGGATCCGCTCTGTGACAGTAACTGAGGCATCTGGAGAGCATACTGTGCATGTATGTGTGCATATGTCAGAATGGAGTCTGGCGAGTTGACCTGTGTCACCACACACACACACACACGCACACACATCTCTGTTGCTGATATCCTGTGTCTGCAAACAGAGCTCTTATCTTAGCATTTGATCAGTGTTTGCCTTGATAAGGCCCTCCTTGTCTGCCGGGGCAGAAGTGACCCCGATAGCGCTGCCGTAGATACATGATGTCATGTAAACTTCATTTAGTCCATCCTTAAGTTCAGTAAAATGTCCATTGTCTTATTGAATTATACGACCCAATGCATTAACTTATGTAAAATACAGTTTCACATATTATAAGACAATGAAATGAACCCGCCCTCCCCTCTATCTACCCCCCCCATCCAGCGTTTGAGCCATGCGGTGGCTACTTGGATGCCAGCGATGCCGGCTACATCACCACCCCTGGCTACCCTCTGGAGTACCCGCCTCACCAGAACTGTCGCTGGGTCATCACAGCCCCCGAGCCCTCACAGCGCATCGTCCTCAACTTCAACCCGCACTTTGAGATCGAGAAGCTGGACTGCAGGTAAAGACAGAATGGATGGGTGGATATTAAAAGAAAACATAATCAAAAGAAGTGAAGATTTAGATTGCTCCAGAGATCAGGCTTCACGAGAGGAAGGATGAGAATTGTGGAAGTCTCAGGGTCTGCCAGACTCTTTCTGTTTGAGGGTTGTTGGGTATCTTTGGTAAACTTCAGCCCACTCGCCTTCTGTTTCTCTATACCATAATAATCACATCGGGACGTCCCTCAGTCTCTATCCTCTGATTATCAAGGTCTAATTACAACACATTAACTGTTCCAGCACGGATTAAAGGATTTGGTGTCCATCATTGTTTTTGGCTTTTTGGCTTTGGGTGCATAGTGAGGCTGAAAAAAAGGCTGAATGCTAAAAATACTGAACATGAAGCACATAGAAATGGTGCAAGATGCAGGTTCGCCATTCAAAAATGAGACAGATAGTCTAAAAGTTATAAAGCATAGACCTTGAAAACAGGAAAATAATCTGTATCGCTATGAAATTAAAATGTGAGTTAATAGTAATGCACCTTTTTTAATAGTAAACTATAATTGAAGCGATATCAAATGTACATAAGGTACAAAGTCTTACTCTTCTACAACATCTCAGATGGATTCTGACACAGAGCAAGCATTGTTCAAACTGTTTAAAGTGTTGTAAAGAGAGCATGAAATGGCAATAAGATACAAAAGACTCGGCACAGATGGCCGATGGGATTGCTGCAATGGGAGCTGCGGCTCATAAAATTACAGTTATACTAACATTATAACAATATGATAAAACCAACTAAATAATGTAATCATACAGCAAAATAATACATAACTCTGTAGGCATTGCAGTGATTTAGAAATAATTTCTGTATCTGAGGCCCCTCAAATATCTGTATAAAGGATCTCAGATACAAACCCACTGACACAGAAACACACATTTATAACCCCCCCCCCCCCCCCCACCACCATTATGCGTCTGTTCCAGAGCTTTCCCTTCTAGTGATTAACATTTCAGCCATATCAATTATGGATGGATGAATTTCCCCCTCAGACGTAACCCACTAAAATCATTCAGAACTGTCTTTGTTGGAATTGAAACATCAATATTTTACCAGCTGGTTGTTTGTCGAGAGGCTGAGAGGTTGAAGGCGCCCGGCGCTCTGCTCTGTTTCGCTTTACTTCTGCACTGCGTTGTGGGGCTGACGAACATATTCCACTGTCAGTCTCCCAATCGTCTTCATTTTGTAGCTCAACTCTCCAGTTCTTATCTTTGGATCAGCTTGCTCTCTCTCCCTCCTCCATCCATTCTGTCCCCCCCCCCCCTTTTTTCCCCTCCTCTCCTTTTGCCCTTCTTTCCTCTTCCTCTTTGAAGGTCTCATATCCATTTAAAGACCAATATAGCATCCCATGGGGAGAAACTCTTCTTGAACTCCTGGGATAAAACGCTGCCCATGATTGATTTATCACGGTGTCTATGTTAATGGTTGTTCTACGACTGTCGGCATGTGCCCAAGCATCCTTCTCAAGTTTTAGCAGTAATGACAGGTTACATTGTTCGATTGATAAATCTTGAACCGTGTCAGGGAGAGTGAGAGATCAGCAGTGCTGGTGTAACATCCCAGGCCTATTACACTGTCACAACTATCCTGCAGGACAGAGCTATTTGCGTCTTCAAGCACAAACACCCGAGGTGCGTTTTTCAGTGTGTCTGTGGGTGTGTTGGTGTGTGTCTGAGCAACAAGTCTCACCCTGGTTGTCAAACTGTCTTTTTGGGTTACATTTCCTTTCATTTCTTATTTTTTTTTTTTTTTTAACATTTTATAATCTGTAACCAAAAGAAAAATCATACAAACACTTTAATAGCTTACAACTCTTAAAAATAAAACACTGCTCATTATCATCAATTTAAAAATAAGAAAGATAAACAGACATCTGTGTGTGTAGACAGAGACACACATTATGCCGAGTTAATCTGACGCTATCTTTGTCACAAACCACATACAAAACTCATTATATAGTTACATCTCCATCAGCCCACAAGCAGCACCGCTGTGAATATGCATGCGCTGGTCAGGATTGATTAATTAAGTTGAAGCAATACAAGCTCTTATGGGCCCGATTGCAATTTAAGCAGCCGATCTGTAATGTACAATGCATCACATGTTGTCCAGCGCTTTGCTGGACCTGTGGGGAACATCAATAGACAGGTTGTCAGATGAAGAGAGATGATTTCATTAGGATTCATATGCTGTAGCTATTTAAGTGCAAGGAGACAACTGGGGGGGATAGTTGGGGGGGGGGGGGGGGGGGGGGGTGAACCAGGAGGCTGGCTGAAAAATGGCAGATGTGTTTTCTTTGTGCTTTAAATCAAGCTCACATTTTTGCTAGAAAAATGATGAATAGTGATGACAAGTCTTGAAGGGAGCCAGAAAAAAAGAAATAATAATTCATTCCAATATGCACAAACATGCATGACAACCTAAAGAAAAAAAAAGTCAAGAGTTTTGCTTTACATCATCACATCTGAAGCTCATTTGACTCACAGTATTCCATTTTTTTTAAACATAATGCAGTTTTCAGGGAATGTCTTGGAGTAAAACGTCTTACTGTACTCAGGATGCTAGAAGAGAAGATTCCTCTTTCATACAGTATGTCGCCGCTGAGGCAGCCGCTGGTCTGCTGCTCTGTCTCTGAAAGCAAGATCTCTATTTGGATGCACACACACACACACACACACACACACACTGCTTAGGGAAAAGTGCAGCGTCAGGGTTGGTTAAGGGTTCGCTCAAATCATCCTGACAGCTACCTCCTCTCTCTTTTCTCTCCTCTTTGCTCCTGGCTCTCTCGCCCCTCCATTCATCTCACCTTTCCTCAACCCTCACGCCCCCTCACTGCCACTGCCCGGTGGACACCATCTATTCCCTTTTCACAGCTCATGCGCCTTGTCACTCCTTTTCTCTCCTCCTTCCTGCATGCCTCTCTCCTCTCCTCCTCTTATTCAACCTAGCTTCTCCCTTTCTTTCCTTCCCTTCCCTTCCCTCAAGTCCTTCTCATCTCCTCGCCCTCATCCTTCAATAGAGTGCCAATCTTTTATCGGCCAAATCATTATTCAGCATTGCATATGAGAAAACACAGGCAGCAAGCCAAATGTCATACTCTCCTCCCTCTCTCTCTCTGCATCCCGCTCTCATTTCCTCATCACGCTCTCCCATCCATGTCTTCCTTCTTTTAACATTCATCTATTCTTCTCCCCTTTTTCATTTATAGATGTTTTCTCAGCCTATATCTGCCTTCATCCCCCTTTATCCCCCAGTCTGTGCCGATCCATCACTTAAATCCCATCTCTATATGTATGTCTCTTATCCTCCTTTACCACAGGCAGATGCCATCTGTAACTATTGATATGAGAGAAACAAACTCATGCAGCAGTGCACAAACACATGCATTCAGTAAAAGCCCGACATTTAGAGAGGCTCGCTTACAGTAGGTCAATTTCACACCTCGGATAGTCCGCTTCATTTGGGCAGGTGTGAAAGCTTATCCGAACTCTGGTGCGGACCAAACAAGCAAACTCTGGTCTTCCTGAAAACGTGGGTCTCGGTTTGCTTGCAAGTGATTCATGGTTTGGTTCGTATGCAGTGTGAAAGCTCACAGGACCAAACACAGGAGAAAACCTACGAGCCATGTGCATTTGAAACATACAGGAGAACATACCATGGAGAAAAAAAAAAGAAGAATCACCAGGAATGGATTTCCCCTCCTACTTTGCCCAATCAACGGGCGCCCCTTTCAACCACGTGATGCTGCTCTGAAAGATCGGTGCGCTTTATAAATCACAGTGTGAAAGCAGACCTGCAACAAGTGATAAATGCAACAATGTTGCGACTTTCAGCTCCCCAACTGAACAGGAGTCGGCTTAGTCAGGTGTGTGATTTATATGACAGAGAAGCTGCAGTCGCTGATAATGGTTCCACTAATGATTTAGACCTTGTCTTTGTACTCTTCCTCAATCAATCATTTAACATCAAGCTGGCTCCTCTCCTCCTGTACCTCATAAAAATAACCTCCTCCGGGCTTGGAGTGCATGCTCGCACTCAGATGGAAAGTTGGGAATGCATGACCGTATGCATGCAGACACACCCGACCGTCAGACGAAAGCCCAGGAGACGTGACCAAGATAACCTGTATACGAGAGGACGAGGTAGAGTGATGTGATGTGACACTGTCCTCAGGGCAGGAAGCAAGTGTTTGAAGGAAGAACGAGGAGGTATGAAAGAGCGAGGACGCGAGGGGAGGGGCCTTCGGAGTGGCAGCGGAGTGTTCAGTCATTGAATCAACATCCTGGCAACTCCGGCGGGAGAGACGTGCGTCCAGACAAACATCTCAGAGCTAAGCTGAAAGACAATGTCATTAGATACCTACACAGAAAGGAGCAGAGCTTACACCCCGGGAACGGCAGGCACGGCGCAGCACAGCTTGAACTTTGCTTGTTCTCTTCCTCGCTGTGCAAACATTTAAGGCTTAAGGCAACGATCACTCGGGTTGAGTGAGAAGAGATGTGAACCATGTTTTTACCCCCAATCACACCTCCTTCTTTGCAGGGAGTGGCGCGCATAAATCAAATCTTAATTAGCGACAGCAGTGTGAGGCAAAGAGGCATCTTAAAGCACGCGCAGCAATCCAAAGCTCTCACGTTTTAATTGAAGAATTCACATGACGCTGAGGATTCAGTTACATTCAGGAACGCTTTTTCTCACTGCCTTGCACGTCTCTCGAATCGCATACTGCATGTCTGGAATTGATATGATATGCTGTTTGCGATGCTTTTCGTGCTTTTGTAGAATTTCTGTCAGCACTGAAAAGTAGATACATTCGCTCATTTAAATGTAAAGGTCAAATTTAGAGAACTGCAGTATGTAGGGAACAAGTTTTTTTTACATACGTAAACATTTGACGATTGAAAAAGGGGTTGCACTTCATGATTTGTCTATCTCGCCTGGTGGAGAGGTAGTGAGTTAAGGAACTATGCACACACACACACACACACAGGTAACGATGATAATATTAGCGGTTTGATTTACTAACACTCCCTGATGCCCTGAAGCACCGGCTGATCTATGACTAGTACTGGTGTGTGTGTGTGTGTGTGTTTATGGGAAGGGGGAGGGGGGTGTCTTTGAAGGACTGACCCTGATCAATGCGTGTTAAAGCTGTAATGAAGAATCGATTGGTTGTGCTGGATACTGCTACACAAACACACACACACACACACCTACACACACATGTTGACCGTTTGGGACATCCAAAGATGTGGAAAAAACAAAATAAAAATGTTTTTATAATCAATTTTAACCAATATTTTGGATTCAAGTTAAACTTTTCTTGAACTGGAGTTATTTTCATTATTAACTGTTTCCTTTAACATGACGTTATAAAATGTAAAAACATTTGACTTGGTTATAATACAAAAATTAAAACATGGAAATCTTTTGAACAGATTTGATCCATTTTTTTCTGCATTGTAAAAACACCACCACACATAAATAAAAGCGTTCACTGCTTTTAGCATGTGTGTCTGTCCATGTGTGTGTGTGTGTGTGTGGTACAGACGCGCTGTCTGCTGCTGAGGGCACCCCTGATGTTTGAGAGAAATGTGCAGGAGTAGGAAGACAGCTCCTGACCTGAAGAGAGAGAGCGAGAAGGTGTGAAAGCCAATTAAGACGAAAGCAGAAGGGAGGAGATGGATGGAGGAGGGGTAGAAGTTTGCCTGGACTCAAAACCTTTCCTTGGTTCCCGTCAGACCGGCTTTGAGGAGTTTTCTTGCTCATGAGATGCCCCTACCCCAAAAATACAAACACAATCACCTTTGCCTTCAGTTTGAAGGCAAACCATCATCCAACTTGACTTTTGTTAACTTCTTTTTTACACGTTTTGGAACCAAAGTAGAATTTTATTTGATCATTTTCATCATGGATGCAAGAATCAAGAAAGCAAAAATGAACAATGGAATTTGTTAAAGCCTGTCTGAATGTGGGCCGTAGAGAGACGATGGAATGAAACCGTTTTTTTTAAAAAGATGGGATGAAACCCATGACCCTTTTGTCGATCGATCCGCGTGGCCACAGGATTGCTGTGCACGCCAAAATGTTTGTGTCGATGCCAGTCTCTAGCATGTGTGCATGTTCTAAAGGCACAGAGCAGCAGGGAGGGACACCTGTCTCCGTCCATCTGAAGGGAGGAGTGCATGGATAAATGCAGTGTCGTGTTCTCTCTGTGACTATGAACAGACAGCTCCGCCTGAATCGGGAATCAAACATCAGCTTCTCACGTTCCCATCAGAGGTGATAATAAAGACTAGTTAGAAATTCAATCATTTATAAATTCTAACAATCATCTCGGTCTCCTCTGCCTCATCGCCGCGTTGAGACATTTCCACCGGTTATAGGGCTGACAGTTAGAGAGAAAGAAAATGAAGACAAAGAATGGTAAAACAAAAAGATAGCGCTGAATAGAGAAATGAAGGGCAATTAATGACAGAGTGAGCAAAGAAGAGCAGGAAAAATAGATCCTGTCAGGATACGAGTTAAACAAAGTTGTTGTTACAGAATAGAGAAGGACACTGTCGCTGGCACGAGACATTCTCCTGGGAAAAAATATGAGAACAAGATCTCATATGCGTGCACACGCACACACACACACACACACACACAGCGCAGTGACAGCTCGCATCTAACTGTTTACTTCCACACAAAGCAGACATTGAAGCATGATTGGGAAGTGCATGACCTGCATAATTTCACAGGCTTGTTCACCTGTCAGAAAACACACACATACACACACAGACTCACACACATTCAGAAAGCAATACACAAATACACATTCAGAGCAAATACCAGTCTGACCGCAAGCGTGGCACAGTAGCACAGATGTAAAGTCCAATTGATACTTGTATTGTGCTTAATTTATCCACCCACGGTTTGCGTAACTATCACTGCTGTGATTTCACAGAGGAGCCGAGAGAGACCACAGAACTCAAACGGCACAAATGCAAATTGAGAAATTATATTACATCCAAATAGAATTGTGGATGGGATTTGCTATTCTGTTGAAGATGGTGGTCACTGTCCAGAGAACACAAATAAGGCCTCAAAAGTGGCACAAGCCAGTATGTGTGTGTGACTTTATGAGTATCAAATTAGAAATTACTTTATTTATTAATACATTTATTTATTTAGGTTTTATAGTGTAGCGAAGCAGCAAAACCTGCCATATGAATTTTCATTCTAACACCTTCTTGTCTTTGTCTTTAGAATTTCTAGAATACAAATGAACTTACTTTAAACCTGCATGTTTCGTGTTCTTTGTGTTGTCATGTTTTCAGTTGACACTGATGTGTGAATAGATTTAGCAAAAAGAATTGCGTCCACATAATTCAGAGTGAAATATTCTAATTAGGTTCTTTCTAGGCGAGTTGTTGAAGCAATTTCTTTCCAGGAAGCTATTTTAGAGACAGGCAGGTGTGTCTTTGGAATCCAGACACAGAGGCAGCGCTCCTACTGTGTGTCTGGAGAGAGGTCCTAACATTTGTGGTCAAAAAACATGAAAGAAGTAGGAATAAAAATAGAATCGGACTCAGACGCCGCCCTGCATGGATTGAACAAACTCCCAGGCAGGTTTTATTCTCATGTTTAATCTTCCACAAAGAGTGTGTGTACATGAATTTTGTGGCAGATCCAGACTTTAATGTACAAAGAAAAAATAACTGCAAAGTTTAATTTGAATCTGTCGTTTATTTTCCACATTTATTTGTATTTATAGAGAACTCCTTATTCATAGTCAAGTTATTCCTTCAATTAATGCCCGTGCTATTATTTCAAATTCACCACCCCTACGGTGTAACAGCAGCAAATACTGGGATATATTTCAAAGGAAAGACGAACCAGGGAAATGATGGAATGACCTTAATCCACCCGAAAAAGTGGAAAATCTGTGTCTCCCATGACCAAAAGCCTCCAGGCTGTGTTATAAACATTATTGAATTAGCTCTGGGAAGAGATGTAAACGAGAGTCATTTGTTCCACATTAAAACTTCGCCAATGTTCAAGGCCTGTGGGGTTCAGGCATAGTTCAGGCAAAGAGCTCAACCCTTACATGCACTGTAGCTGTACATTCAATCATATGAGGTACGTCTAATCTGACATTTTTCTTGTTTTATTTAGCAGTCATTTCTCGTCTGGCTTTAATAATGTCATGAAGCTCCAAAGTTTTGTGGTGGAAGTTTTCCGGCACGGAGAATCAATGCAACGCGACAACACCGCTTCCTTATGCAAGATGAAAGGGAACACTCTGTCTTAATCCCACTTTGCTTTCTGTTTGTATTACAAAACAGTTCTAATCCATAAATTGCTGATCTGTAGTCTGTAAGCAATTGAAGCATACGATCGTTCAATTACAACGTATTCATATAATTGTTCGGGGGTTTTTTTTTCCGTTATTGCCGCATGCAGGTGGTTCTTCTCCCCACCATCTGTGAACTGCCGATGTCTTTTGCTGCATTCATTTGAATTGTAATGACACCTCTGCTTCTGCTGACTGAAAAAATGTTCTTGCTTCTGTTTCCGAGCCAAATCTAATGCAATGCCTGCCAGATGGAAAACTAATAACTCAAATAGTATAATAACTTCAGATTCAAAGCAGCTTGGAACAATTTAACAATTTACGTTTTCTCTTAATAATAACGGACCCCCCCCTCTCCCAAAGGGGAGAGGAGCACTTCATGTGTGTATTAACTAAATGTCTATACACAAAGATGAACAGTTTTACATATTTATTGCTTTAATCTCCCAGTTTCAACACGTTGTACATCTGAGGACGGTGGCGACATGCTGTTAAAGTCTGGTGTACGTTTTTGGGAGAGATGTAATATTCCTTTGTGTCCTTTGCAGATATGATTACGTGGAGATCCATGATGGGAACTCTGAGTCAGCCGACCTCCTGGGGAAGCACTGCAGCAACATCGCGCCTGCACCCATCATATCGTCGGGGCCGTCTCTCCACATCAAGTTTGTGTCTGACTACGCCCACCAGGGGGCGGGCTTCTCGCTGCGCTATGAAATCTTCAAAACTGGTAAGAATCGGAATCCAGGATCTCACTGAATCATCACAAAAATTGTTTCTAATGTTCCTGGTAACATTCCCAACATTTCCTGAAAATGTCATCATGATCCATGCATAGCCTTTTGAGTTATCTTGCTAACAAAAAGACAGACAAAAAACATAGCCTCCTGAGCGAGGGTAAAAACGAGACCTCTAACAACTGTTCCAGTACTCCAGGATGATCCAGAATGTGACACTATACACACTTTTGAAGTTGGATTGTTGTGGTTTCATATCATCTCAGCTTTCTATAAGAGTTAGAAAGGCTGAATTGTTGTTGGTTATCTGCAACAAGAAGGTGAGCAGCGGAGGCACAGGACAGATGGGGGGTTGTGTGAACTCAACATGCTTCATTAGGTGACCAAGCCTCGTTCAGCTCCCTGGTGTCACGGGAGAGAGGCAAGAGGTGCAGCCGAGGACCCTTCAGAGACCTGTGGACGGTTCAGGCGAGACATTGCCCTCCTTCATGGCACTTTGTGTGCGTCTATGTGTGTGTGTGTGTGTGAGAGTGTGTGCCTCCACATGGCTCCCCTTCACACTGCCATGGGTCAGCCAAAGCAAGACCAATTGAGATCAAGGGCAAGTGAGACAGAGGGGAGCATAGTGTCGGCCCCCACAGCCATCTTGTTCCGTTCCCCCTGAAAGCATTCCACACATGTCTTCTTAATTGAGTCCTGAGCTCCATTCCCCTGGGACACACACACACAAATAGGGACACACACACACATACGGACATATACACACACAGAGGGCTGAGGTTACTAACACAACACGTGGAGTTGTCAGTGTCTCTCACTTGCTGGCACCAGTCTGTTGGGATATCTTCTGTGTGTGTGTTTTTCGGTCATGAGACGGTCCACCTGATGACTTAAAACAACAAGGGTGTGTGTGTTCACACCCTCGCACCCTTGAGAGGGACAGAGGGACACAGACATGGAGACCGTGAATTGATTCAATCGAGAATTAAATCATTAGACACTTTTAGTGCGGTTTTTGCGAAGCGCTGCTGCAGCTAGTCATTTTCACTTCAAATGTAAGCTTCCTAAATCTTGAATTCATAATGAGCTGTTAAAAAACTTAAGGGTAATACACTGTAATTAATTTACTTGCATAATGCATTGAGCCACATGACATCACTGTTAAAAATAAATAGGTCTCATGAGGCGACTGTCTGTGGAAGAAATGTTCTGTAAAACTCATCTTGGTCATGGAAACATAAGAGTTTCCTTTAATTTATGTACACAATGAAGGTTGGAGGAACTTGCTGCTTGTGGTATTTATACAGGAGAGTGTCTTGAACAGGCTGTGTAAAAGGTATTTTTACATACTTGTGTTTGTATTTATGTCCAGCCCTCTTTGGCAGTGATAACGGAACGAAGAATCAAGCTGTTGCCATACTGTTAACACGATCTTGATATTCTGGAAGGTGCAGCAGACTGCGTCTTTGTGTGGGAGACTAGTGAAAGTGAAATGTCTAAATATGCAGCTATGCTTGTTAGCCCAGCACATTCTGCTTTGCTCACATACAGTGTGGAAACTCAATGCTAGACACTGAAATATGAGGGGGAATAAGGATTGAGAAATGTTTAGTGAAGGCGCTTCAAGCACAGCTGGGATGTCGGATTATTATCAGGAAATTTGGATGCACCAGTTTGAATCTGAGCAATTCTGAGAAGGCCCTGTTTTCATGGAATGGGGGCAGGGGGGATTCCTGCTTCGGGGTGTGACAAGGAATTGTTTTTGTGATTTTTGTTCAGTTTGTTTCCCACAATCATGTTTCTGGTAATAATAATGTTTTTTCTTGACTTGTGTCTTGTAATAATGAGAATATTTTTAATGTGCACTTGTATTGGGGGTGAGTGGGGGGGTGACCCCACACCCCCACCTCTCTGGGTGTCCTGATTACTGAACCCCTCAAAGATCAACGGTCTGGAAATGGCCCATATTCACACACAGTAGCTCATATCCGTCATGGAAAGCAAGCGCGGGCGCATGCTCGTGTTTTCAGTCCATTTTACATACAACACAAAAAACAGGGGGAAACAAATAGCAGGGATAGATGAACAAAAAACATCATGCATGCATAATAACAGATGTATTTATTGGACAAATGTAAGAAATATATGCACAGGAAAAAAAAAAAAACATACAAAACTTTGTTTACTCCTCTGTTACCATGGATACTGTAGTAAAATTCCAGCCAATATGAACAGAGCCAACGGAGCGTGGTGACCAATCAAAATTCACTGTCTAGCCAGTGTGCCCCCAGCTGTTATTGTGACCCAGAATTTACCAGACACACACACACACACACGACAGTTACTCATAGCATTATGTGGGACAGTTAATAACATGAACTGACTTCAAAACACACATATGTTGGATTTTTGTCACTTACGAGAATCCTTAATCTCTGAACACTCATCAGTACATCAACCTCACTCTTAACCCAAATTATGTCGCTTCTGATTTTCTACGGTTTACCTCATGACCAACCATTTTTTGACCAAAATGAGAATTGAGTCCTTATGATGCAACTGCATGAAGAGATTTCAGTCACCAAGCATGCACACACAAACACATGCCCACACACACTTCTCAGGCGAGGTAATGTGGAAGCTATCTTGACAATCGTTCCAATAACTGCTGTTGTTTACATTCTAACAAATACCTTTAGGGACTTCCTTTCTGGCTCTCCTTCTCCCATCAAGTCGGTTTATTGCGTGGTTCACCCAATCACATTGCTGCTCCGCATTCCTCCACCTTTAATGGAGAAAAGTGGATCCAGATCTGAATAAAAGGGTTCTCTGTGTTAGCTTATTGTTAAAAAATTGAATTAGAAATTGAATAATTTACTTGGCTCAATGTACTGTGTTCATTGGAAACATACTCTATAGGGGTTTTACTTACTGTTTACATTACTGTTTACAGGACTGAAATTGAGTTCAGCTGATGAAACTTTTAGAGTAAGTATAATATGAAATATGAATGCAGATTTTTATGTGGATGAGATGTTATTTAGTAGAAAATATGTCAATGTTTTGAATAACAGCAGATGGGAAATGTTCCGAGACACCTTGGTTTCATCTTCATGTCAAACTAAAGAACATGTCTGAAAGCACTTCGGTGACTTCCAGCATGACATTAATGCTGGGTTCAAGCCTTTAGTGAATTGCGTTAGGACGGGTGATCGGGTGGTTGTCTTGTGACAGTTTGCTTTCATATGTCGGCTGTACTTTGAATAGGGAATTTATGATGGAGGCAAACCCCTGCTGGGATTCAGTGACAGAGGCTGGGATGAAATGTCCGAGTTTCAGCATCAACAGCCTCCAAGTTGACACTGTTATATCTCACTGTAACAATGGAACAATTCATCTGTGTGTGTGTGTGTGCATCGCAGATTGCTTAAGAGGAGGACAAATTACTGTGGGTTTGATCCAGACTAATAGCCCATTGGCATGAAAGGCGATTTAAATGAAAGTAGACGTCTGGATGCCAGCTTACCAGACTCAGACAGGAACACACACATGAGGGTCACACACTTTTATTTAGGAACTACACACTCGCTCTGGCACCCGATCTGCCCAGCAACACACATACACATACACACACACACACACACACCTCCTCTAACCCTGACCACATAGTGAAACACGTGTTTCTTTCACATTCATCCAATTCAAACAGATGGGAAGTGAAGAGAAAAGAATAGGAAATGAGACAGTGGGAGGGATGGGAGCGATGGAGCTGTGGAAGATGAAAAGATGCATGGGAAGATGGTGAAGAAAGAGCAGCAGGAGAGGAGAGAGTAAGAGGGATCAGAAAAGAAAGGGAGATAAAAGGGAGGAGGAATGAATGAGGGAAACAGATGTGGATTTAATCCAGAGCACACTACGAAATTCAAACAACATTGGAAAATGTAAATAGTTCGGAGTGCACTTGAAAACGAGGGAGAAGAAGAGGGTCAAGGTGCAGACAGGCGAGCCAGGATGATTAGAATGACAGGAGGAAGGAGGACAGGAGTGTTTTCGGGATGTTCATGAGCATGAAGTAATGAGAGGAGAATAAAATCGCTGCTGGCAACATAACTGGACCCCCCCCCCCCCCCCCCACAAACACACAAACACACACACACACGCAGACAGACTAACCAGCGACTGACTGTGGGGGGGGGGCAGACGCAAGGGGAACCCTGTGACAGACAATCGTGTGTGTGTGTGTGTGTGTGTGTGTGCATGTGCGTGGGTGTGTGTGCGTGTGTGTGTGTGTGCTTGAGGCGCGTAAGGGAGAAGGTCAAAATAACAAGTGCTGGAAAGTGGGACAGAAAAACATACGACCAGTCATACGTCAAGATAAACAGACAATCTAAACACATAACCTCGAAGTAGAGACCGGAGTAGAAAGTGGACAAATACGTAAATGTTTATCAAATAGAGCCACCTCAAACCAGTGAGTGAAGGGTTTTTGGTGCATCTAAACTTTTACAACGTGTCAATGATCTATTCTGATGTTTTTCTGATAGCTGATAACTCTGACAGATGAAAGACTGGAATGAAACATGCCTGAAGGAGACAAGGTCTTACAAACACATGCATGAATACACACGTGTTCCTTTTCTCTCTATTTACTAGTACAACAAACACCCAAACAGACCGGAGAGAAATGGGTTAGACAGTGCGTGTGTAGGTGTGTGTGTGTTTGTGTGTTTGGTCATACATGACGGGCTGGACTGGAATAATGGTCCAGTTGGTCCGTGTACATATCATCCATAACGTGTGTGGGGGGTGTATTAATAGAGATGGCATTACTTTCATTCAGAGACGAAGAGCCTCAGATTATCCCAGTTCACTGTGTGTGTGTGTGTGTGTGTGTGTCGAAAGCTCCTCAACTGATAGACAACCCCACAATGATACCAAACCACGTTCCACGTCTGCCTTCTCAGACGTACTTTATGTATTCATTGTCCACTTTTCTCACTCTCTCCTCTCTCGTATCCCCCCCTCTTAGAGCTCTATCTGAATTACTTGATCTCTGTGTTAATAATCAAAGGACACTCTATGTCTTGGCTTTGCTGTCGTTGCTACATACAGGAGCAAGGAAGGATGCAGCGTCTTTCTCGAGTGCACCGCAGAAAATCAAGCATTTCTTTTGACACCTAATCTTGTACTTGCTGGCATTCGGTCCCCTGTAGTCTTGGCAGCTTGCAGTGTTTTTGACTTTACAGTTACCTCAGTATAAGGTGGCTATGTTTTTTGGGGTTTTTTTGGGGGGGGGGTCTTCCTGAATGAGATAATTTAATCGGCTTTCTTATATAAATATTCTGATGTTGAATCATTTTTGAGTCTGATTGGCTGAGCAGTCCATTCTCTACACAGGATCTAAATGAACTGATTTCAAAGTAATAATGTAGGGTTATTCTAACCTGTATGCATCGCATGCAGAAGCCTGAGATGGTTGTAAAATGCTTTTGTGTTTTCACGTTTTCCATCCCAGGTTCAGACTGTTCCCGCAACTTCACCAGTCCCTCTGGTCTCATCGAGTCTCCTGGCTTCCCTGACAAGTACCCCCACAACCTGGAGTGCTCCTTTATCATAGTTGTCCCCCCCAGCATGGATGTCACCCTCGCCTTCCTCACCTTTGATCTGGAGAATGACCCACTGCCGGGTGGAGACGGGGACTGCAAGTACGACTGGCTGGAAGTGTGGGACGGCCTCCCAGGAGGTGAGAGGCTTCTCAATTTGGGTTTTATTGTTTGGATCATGATGATCACATGCGAACAATGATGACGAGCATGGTGATGAATGTGCTAAACAATCCATCCGTCTCATGAGGCGGTACGCTCAAGCGATGCGTACCCTGACTTGCCTACATCATTATTGACTGAGGTGGAGTAGCAACTATTTTAGTAGCTATGCGTTGGTAGATAAAAGCTGAGCTTCCAGGCAGGATGTTTGTACCATTTGTGTAGAAACAACATAAGTTTTCAAGGGGAAAATGCTGCTGAGAGGAAGAAGAAAAGAGGGTAGGTGAGGTGAGAGCAGGGATGGTAGAGAGATGGGATATTTCTAGTCTATCTTTTAGAAAAACTGGAAGAGTTTGTGAGGACAAATCCAAAGCACTGATACCTTAGATGTAGTTTCAAGAGATGGAAGAGGTATAGAGAAAAAGAACAGCAGAGGAGCAGTGAAAGGTGCTCAGATACTGCTGAGAACGAAGGAGGAAGATGGTGAGAGGAAGAAATGAAGGCCAGGAGGCCTCTGGTAGAAGAGAGTGTAGCAATATTTACATCATAAATTCATCTTCAAGATGATTCGTAAAGGCTGAACAGCATCAGCAGTAAAGGAGTGCAAACAATGGTGCCCTCGTCTTATGATTGACGACTATAAATATGAGATTAGCCATGAGGAGAGAGGACGACTCAGACAGATGGTGCAACTTCAAGAAGACAGATAAAAGGAGAGAAGTACATATTTCCATTGGATTAAATAGAAGGCAAGAGAAGTTCAGCAAGGCTGCAAGAAAAAAAACTCAAGACGAGCAGAACGTCAAGAAGAAAGCTACAGAAGAGAAAGATGAGATGAAAGGATTCTACTCTGAGTGATGGAGAGAGAGAGAGACTACAAGAAGCTGGATAAGAAGAAGGAAGGAAAGGGAAATTAAGTGGGTGGCAGTTGAAAGGGATGGAAACATACCGGATGAGACTCAAAGTTGAAGGACTTAGTCTCACCCCTTGTAGGAATCCTAAGCAGGAAGAGTGGCCTTGAAAAATACGGGAAAGGCAGGGAACGAAAAGGAACACAGAGGACAGGTTGAAAGAGGAGGAGCTGGTCTACAAGTTTAATTATTCAAAGGAGAAAGAGCAAAGGTAAAGAAATCTGTCACGCAAGGAGAGAGCAGACTGGAGACGGAAGCATCTGTGGTTGTTTATGCGTTTGTGCTTTAGGAATGATGACATTGTGACAGAGACAATGCCATGACAACGTGTGCTACAAAAGGAATGGTGTGTGTGTGTGCGTCTGTGTGCATCAATTAAATAGAACAAAGCTGTGATAAAAAAAAAAGAGAGAGCGAAATAAGACATTTGTCTGGGAGAAATATTAGATATCAAGAAATTAGTTGGACCTAAAATTCTGCACAAACAGAGGTTGTTATTCCTAAGATTCGTCTCTCTGGATTCTTTTCGCTTCTTTCCTTTATTTTTCATTCTTCCTCACCACCATCAAGAAAAGAGTTATTACCGTTATTTGTCCATGAGCCCTATTTCAAATATCCTCCCTTTCCAAAAGAGTTGGGAAAAAAAATCAATAGCGCTGATCGATTGCTAGCTTTTTTTCTCATATTCTTCCTCTTCCTCCTCCTCCTCCTACCCCACAAACCTACTCGTGTGAGTGTGGGAGATGAGTCAAGGCATATCAGGATAATTGTACAATAAATGTGCTCTCCCGTTACGCATGCACGCACACACACCAAGGCTTTAAATCACACACACACACACGTTTGTGTTGACGTGCACGAGTTGTGGCATTAGAGAAGGGGACAGTAGAGGAATCACGTAGATCCATGGATTTACCATGAGGGCCACGTCCAGCACAGTGGTAAAGTAGATGGATGAAGCGGATAGAGGTGGTGACATAAGAGGGCAGAGTGATGAGCAGGATGACGGATTGGAAGAGATGATGGAAGACACAGGGAATAACAATACAAGTAGTAAAGCATAGACAACATGCGTGAGGATTACTGGATTGATAAGGGAATGAAGCGCTAATAAATCACCTTGACTCCTGGATGAGTGAGGTCCTTTTGGACATTGCTGGCCACATCCTTGGCAGAATTAAAAGTCTCGTCTTTCCTTTAATAAGTGGGACCTCTGATTGGTCGATACTGTGGGACCAGGGTGCCTCCCGAGATCCATTCCTCTACCGGGATTCTCTCCCTGTCCTTCCACACCGACATGGCCGTCGCTAAAGATGGCTTCTCGGCTCGGTACAACATGACACACAAGGAAGTCAGCGAGAGTAAGTTTAACTTGCATTTGTTATTTTATAATGTTAAGGAAAAATGAATACCGGTAGATAGAATATCGGTCTAAATCTTAATCCATCTATCTTTTAGCTTTTCACTGCAGCAACGCTTTCGGTCTGGAGTCAGGAAAGATTACAGACGTCCAAATCTCAGCCTCCTCAAGCTTCTACGACGAACACTGGCTGCCGCGACAAGCCCGACTCAATTACCACAACAACGGGTGGACGCCAAAAGAAGACAGCAACAGGGAGTACATACAGGTAGGAGATTGTTTCGACTGCACGTCACAAACCGGTAGCTGTGCTGCTGTAAAACGAGTCTTTAATGCTTCATCTATCCACACCAGAGCCCATTGTGTCAAAATATATATATATGTGTGTGTGTTTTATTGAATTTTAGATATTTCTCTCTGTTTGTGCCACAAATACAAGATCTCAGTCCTGAACTACTCACTGTTGTTCTTGAAAAACCTTTCTTGAACGAAAGAGAAATTCCACTCATCTTGTAATACTCTCTTTTTTCTATCTGTTGACATGTTGCACATAATAACTCCACCACAGCTATATTTGTATCAGTGCATGTGTGTGTGTGTGTGTGTGTGAAAGGAGAAGAGTGTGTGTGCATGTGATAGGTGCAGTGATATCAAGCATCTACATGCTCGGGTCAAGGACTAGTTCCTGCATTCAATGTGAGTGGGAACTTTGTGCCATCCTGCGTCTGAGCCTGAGTTGTGAGGCTGTCTGGTGTGAGACGGGGGGGAGGTTCACTCACCCCTCAGAGTCAAATGATTTCAAACCAACCTGCGGGGCATTCTTCAGTGAGAAGCCTTCTGCTGGCAGATTATCTTGTTGGGCGTCACCTTCCTGTAGCCTTGCAATACCCGCCCACTAGTTTGCTTTATGATGGTTAGTAAGCTGCTTTTACAGAAGGAGCCGATGACACGTACTTCCCTTCATTTAATTAACCGTTTGAATGCTTCCTGTAGTCGATTGAACTGTATTCGTCATTGTCTGAACTGTTTCCTCTCAAAACCGCAGCACACCTGGAATAATCGTGTGAGATTGAGTCCTGCCCTCTTAAATCCCAGTGATTAAATACCCCTATAGATGTGTGGCTTCAAACAAATGATCGGCAGTCCTTTAGTCAACACGAAAGGGACTGCTAGAGGATCAGTGTTTTGCTCAAAGAGACAAGAACCGGGTGATGAACGCCTTATCTTTGAAATTTGTAGGAAGCATGATACGACCGCAGAAAGGCAGATGTGGAATAGAAGCAGTAGTTCTGGTTGTCAGGCCTCCAGCAAGGCCAGCCTCTGGGCCAGGAAACACAGGAAGGGCCCATGGCCAAAAGGCAGCACGAGCCCAAGGTCCCATTAGCCTCACGCTTCCTTCCTGCCTCACCTCAACTGCAGCTGACAGATCATCATGTCCTGCTCGCTCTCAAAGTTTAGCTGACGTTGAGGAATTTTCTGAAGACGAATCACGTGAAAAGATTCACCATATTTTTTGTCTGTCTTTTTTCCCCTGCAAGCATACTTTCCTCGGCAGATGGAAAGACCCTTAATTAGAATGTTATTGTTTGTGGCACATCAAATCTTTGCATGAAATCCCCTGGACAGTTGGTCGGAATGAAAGCGACTGAAACTCCTTCTCCCGTTTCGCCTCCCTGCCTCCCTCTGGTCACCGGCGTTGTGCTCGGGTCGCAGCGTTCCACAGGGGCTCTCAGCTGTTCCCCTGCGTTAACACCTCGCTCAGCGCGTGCATGTGCGTGTGTGTGTGTGTGTGTGTGTGTGTGTGTGTGTGCAACATCTTGTCTTGACAAGCAGCTGTCATAAATGCCAACATGCCTCTCCTTCTTGCTTCTTGCACCCCACAGTGTATTATAACGTGCGTGTGTGTGTGTGTGTGTGTGTGTGTGTTTGTGTGGCCCAGCATGTGATTGTGTGAGTGTGTGTTTTGCTGATATGGTGCCCATGCGGCTCAGGTATGTCCGTGTGTTGCTATGTTGGCTCAAGAGACACGTGTGTGGTTTTAATCTTTCTCTAAGGCACGTTCTCTGATATAGATTCTGGTCCATTCTTTCCTTTTTGGTTCTGGTCTGTTCGGGTCAATTCTATTCCGGGCTGGCCTTGACTGGTCTGTTCTGATCTGTTCTGTCCTGTCCTGTTCTGTTCTGTTCTGTTGTGGTCTGTTCTGTTCTGTTCTGTCCTGTCCTGTTCTGGTCTGTTGTGTTCTGTTGTGTTCTGTTCTGGAGTGTTCTGGAGTGTTCTGTTCTGTTCTGTTCTGTCCTGTTCTGGACTGTTCTGTTCTGTTCTTGTCTGGTCTGGTCTGTTCTGTTCTTGTCTGGTCTGTTCTGTTCTGTTCTGTTCTGGACTGTTCTGGACTGTTCTGTTCTGTTCTTGTCTGGTCTGGTCTGTTGTGTTCTGTTCTGGACTGTTCTGGTCTGTTCTATCTGGTCTGGTATGTTCTGTTCTGGACTGTTCTGTTCTGTTCTTGTCTGGTCTGGTCTGTTCTGTTCTGGACTGTTCTGGTCTGTTCTGGTCTGTTCTGTTCTATCTGGTCTGTTCTGTTCTGTTCTGGTCTGTTCTGGTCTGTTGTGTTCTGTTCTGTTCTATCTGGTCTGGTCCAGCGAGCTGTGGTGCAGATTGATTATGTGAGGGCTGGTGGCTCTGTTATTCTAACAACTCTGTGATTGATGAGAAGTTGTCCCTGAAAAGGCTCATTTAGCTCCCCCCCCCCCCTCCCTTTCGCTCTCTCCCTCTCTCTCTCCCTCTCTCTCTCTCTCACCCCTCCTCTTCTCATCAATTCTTCTCCTTAGTTCCGGGCTATCGATTAGTTGTCTTAGTGGATCTCTGTCTGGCCCTAAGCGTGCAGATGTGTGTGTGTGTGTGTTGGTTGTAATCTAAAACACCTGTCTCTCTGACAGATAACAAACGGACCATTTTACCTCCCCCAGCGTTTTGCACTCTCCCCTAGTGGATTGCAGCAATAGTACAGAATAGCTGCTACAACCTACATGAGAATGTTTCTCATCCTCTGATCTTTATTTACTAGCAGCTTCTCTTTTTTTTTAGTAAATGTTGGAAAAACAGAAAACAAGTCATGTAAAGTGATAAAACATTATTATAAAACACATCTGCAGTTTTTAACATCTGTTCCACTGAAACAAATGTTTGTTTTTTTTTGTCTGTCCGGAGCAAATAAACAGAAGCTAGATTTCATTTTGTTTCATTTTGGACACCATGCAACAAGACTAATGTCTGTCCTCCTAAGGGACCTTGAAATGAAGAAGTGGAGGCATACATACTCGTATAATGCAGCACACCTAACTGCATGCAGGACACGTAGCGTAGCATCTACAATCAGGATGTGGAGGTGAATATGGCTATTGTATGGGGGCGGGGGGATTAAAATGAGCCCCAGGTCATTACTATCGATCTGCCAGGAGAGAGAGGTGAGAGAGGAGACGAGTGAAAGAAGAGGAAGGTGAAGGTGAAGGTGAAAAATGGATTCTGATAAATTCATATGCGAATAGGCACATTTAAAAGCTTTTTATTTTATTTTTAAATCAGATCAGAAAATCCGATTTGTTGGTTGGGAGTTCATTGTGCTATTTGTGAATATTTTATGAAACTTCTTCTCACTTTGCCAACAGGTGGATCTCCACACGCTGAAGGTGCTTACAGGCATCGCCAGCCAGGGTGCAATATCAAAGGAAACTCAAAAGACTTACTATGTCACCACCTTCAAGATGGAGGTCAGCACCAACGGGGAAGACTGGATGGTCTACAGACATGGCAAGAACCACAAGGTAGGTTTGAGCTCATGCACAAGCCTACATGCATGCTCCTTCTCTTGGATGGCCCACAAAAGTATTCAGGTCGGCGCTGTGAAAGCCTGGATGCTCTTAAATGACACGCATGCCTCGCAAACGCACGGGGAGAAAAGTATATGACATGGAATATGTGCAGCTGCAGTTGGCCACAAGATGAAATCCAACCAGTGGCTGCAATTATAGCCTTTCCACTGCTGTTCATTTGGCTTCAATTAAGGGTTCACCACCAAGCTAGAATCAGCACACGTCTCACAAGTCCAAGAGATACCTTACATCATTGAATGCGGCTGCACCTAGAATGCACAGCCCACATCTGACATCTCATCTGGTTTCTGTTACTCACTTGCCAGAGTTAGTCTTAATGTCGGCGTGGTTGTGCAGCGTTCGAAGCTATTTCTCTTGGAGGTGTTGATGCACGATGAATCACCAGTAAGTGAGCTCCAATCTGGGGTTGCCTATTCGAAATGAAACAGACATTGCCGAAGCTCTTTAAACTCGTTGCAACTCCAATTAAATTGAAGGAGCGTTCCAGTGGTTGTGGCTGCTTTTTCAATCACCGTCGTTTTCCCCCTGCTAGAGCGGTCACATATGTTTGTCCTGAGGTCTCACGCCATGTCTAGCGTTCTGCCGTGAGCTCTTGTGCCTTCATAAACACCAATGCATGCACACACACACACACACACACACACACTTGCAGATGAATGCATATGCATTTTCCTTCTTGTCTTTGCTGTGAGAGGGAAATGGGATATTTAGTCTAACAAGCTGGGAATCCTCTGTAGACTGCAGATCCCTGAAGACTTGCAGCTGCAGCTGACTCCCATAGCATTGATGGATAAAACAGAGCGCGAGTTGAGGAGAACTGCAGGTACAGAGAAAATAAGGAAATTGAGGGAGATACACACAGTATTTATTAAAGGAGTGTAAAACAAATTATTTTAATCAGGTTTTAAAACTGCTAAGCTATAAATTGTCTGGGATGTGTAAGAAAACCCAACACCAATCGGCAATAAATCAGTCACTTGTGCTGTCAGACAAATTGTCAGAAACCTAACATGCAAAATGGGTTAATGATGATGCTTTGGGGTCAGATGTTTGGGTCCAGCACCCATAACCCCCCTTGATTCTCTCGTAACCCTGGCCAGCTGTTTCAGAGCTCAGTGCCCCAGGAAACCCTGTCTGTGTAGGTGTGTGTGCGTGTGTGTGTGCGTGTGTGTGTGTGTGTGTGTGCGTGTGTATTTGAGGAGGGGTTTCTGTTGCGAATCCCCCCCTTGCCTTTCAAACACACAAATAGACACACCCTCAAACCAACTGACCTGGTTTTTTGAGCCTCTGACATCCCCCCCCCCCACTCCCGACCCCCTGCTGAGTCAGCCTGCGCAGTATTCTGATTGTTCAGATCAGGGTCATCACATTATTTTTCATTTGATCTGCATATCAATCACGAAAGAGGAAGCAGAGTGAAGTAGAGAACAGAGAGAGCTGACAGTGAGACGTGGCGTGAGCATCTTTGATACCTGTGCTTCTCAGCTGACGCACCTCAGGCTGCCAATCAGCATCAGCCTCACCATCACAACTGTCTCGACCAACTTTTTGGGTGTGTGTGAAGTTTCTAATGTTTGGATGATACTGAGCACCAGATAACTGAGAGCAGATCCAGACTTTAAGCGGGAATAATTGCTTTCTTCTTCACAGCTCAAATGCCACAAATCTTTTTTATCTATCAATTTGAGTGATAAAGGCAAGTTCCCCAACTACTGTATTCTCTCCAACTTTTTCAACTCCTTCAATCCATCATTTTTAAACATGACATGTTCATTCACTCATCCCTTCACAAGCCCTCTAAAATTCTTCTCATCCTCCCTCCCTACGTGTACACACATCTTTATTCACATTATACATCTATTCTTGCATCCTTTACCATGTCCCAAAGAAAGTCTTCAAGATTTAGCTTGACAAGTTAATGCTGCATGAACAAATAACTTTTTTGTGCTTGGCTGCAGTGATAGTTTGGTGTGCGAGTGTGCTAATTTGGAAGAATTAGCAAATTATAATTTTACAAGTCAGATGCATTAAAGAAGGACAAATGGTAACACAGACATGCGTTTGGAGAAATGTGTGTGATGTCAGGCTTCGTCTCAGTCGTTCTTAATAAAGCCACTGCGCACACACTCTGAAACATCTGGAAGCTGACCTATAGGGGAGGGGGCGCTGTCACACAACATCATGCTGATTCATGTGATCGGTAACGTATACTTGATACTGTCATTAAAGACCTGAACCAGATTGCACATATGGAATACATGTTAACCCGCAGAAACATTTCAGAAAGAAGAAGAAGGAGTCTTCAAACAGCATTTATTCCTTCGTTGTACTGACTAACTGTTATAAACTGGTGGATATAATATTACAAACGCTGTTCTATTTCTCTATTGGAATCAGTACTTTATATTTCTTTCTTCTCTTTGTCTTTTTATCCATGAATCTTCTTGGATTCCTTTCTTGCTGTTGCAGCAGCCAGTTTTCACACCTCGCCTCGATCACCGGGTCATGTCAAATCATTTGACTGCTCATGTGCACTCGCATTACGAGCAAACATAAACAGATTTAATGACTCCATCAGCATAGCTTTCTCTATTCTATGACTCAGTGTACGGTACACAATTTGCCGATGGGACTAGTTATAGGAAGTTTGCCACATGATAAGAGGGAAGCAGTGATTTTTGGAGACCCGAGGTCTCCAGTTGAGAAACGATGTTGTCTCAGTTTGAGTCTTCGTCTGGCGGAGTCTGAGACCTTTTGCTGGGAGAGGTGCATTTAAGCTCAACGTGGTACAAATGTCAATGCAGAGCCCTCCTGGATCGCTGCAGGCAGAGCTGCCTGAGGCCATTACAACGCTGGACCATAGCCAGGACCAAAGCCTCCTATTCCCACCTTAATCTGTAGGAGGGAGGATGGATGGAGAGAGAAGGATGGAAGAGAAAGACGTGGGTGGAATGAGAGGGAGGGAGAGAGATTGTGATGAGGCGAAAGTTTTGGAAAAGTTCAAATAAAAAAATCAGCAAAGAAAGAAAGAAATACATAGCGAGAAAAGGAAAGCAAAATCGAAAGGTCAGTCAAGAAGTAGACTGATAGAGAGAGGAAAAACTGAGCAGCTCCGGGGGGAGAAAAGGGGGGTTCATAGGGGAACAAGTGAGTGAAGGAAAGAGGCAGAAAGGGGAAAGGAGTGCTCACAGGGGGAACACCGAGCAAAGGGGATGGATGGATGAATGGAGAGAAAGAGGAAAGGAGGAATAATGACAACAGCAGACAAGGGTGCTGACCACAAATCCCTCAAGACAGATCAGAAGTCTCAGAAACACAGCCTGGATGGATATCAGGAGAGGGGAAATTAAATAAAACAACAGAGTAGCCAGAGGAGGGTGGAGCCAGGAGAGGTGAGGAGAAGGCAGGATGGAGGGTGAGGTCAAAGGAGAGAGGGAGAAAAGAGTTTGTGACAAATTAAGATGGAAACCTGGAAGGGAATAAAAGAGAAAGGGACAAACAAGGTAATTTCATGGTGTCCTTCAGGTTGTGAGATATGCAGACTGAACCGCCTCACCAGTAGAAAGCTGTCCAGCACAGGTCCCTGAGGTCTCGAAGTGTGTGTGCGCGCATGTGTGTGTGTGTCTGTCCTGATGGAAGTAGAGGGGATGGGGACTGGTTTACTATTTTATAACTCCATCCACATACACATTAAACGCACACAGCACATACATTTGAATAATTTAACATGTCTGGACGAGTCCTTCCTGGCTGAGTGACTGTGGCGCTGAGGGCTCACGACATGACCTCACACACACACACACACACACGCACACACACACACACCTACACACACACACATAATCTGGTAGCTTCATGTCAGAGCATTTTATTCATCTCTGAAAACACACAGAATCCACCCCCCTTTGTAAATCCTTTGAAAATTGATACTAAACACATGCGATTCCTTTCTGTGCGGAGTTTGTATGTTCTCGCCGTGTTGGTTAATCCAAATTGTCTACAGTGTATGAGTGTGTGTGTGAATGCTTGTCTGTCTCTGTGTGGCCCCGCGGTGCGCTGGCAAAGCATTTGGCTGTACCCCGCCTCTCGCCCATAGCAAGCTGGGATAAGCTCCAGCTACGTCTGTGACCCACAAAACGTAAATGATTGAATCAATGAATTAAATATTATAGTTGATTTTAAATCTCATTTGAAGTCTCTTTTTTTTGTTTTGTTTACTCTTTTAGGCCGACATGTCCGCATTTTCTGCAGGTTTGTTGGTGCTCATATAATTTATGCACAACGAAAGCAGACACCAGGAACTCGATTTAACAGACACATGACTCTTTCTTTCACACACACACACACACACACACACACACATAATAAGAACCTGAGCTGGGTTGCAGGTGTAGTCCATTAGCAGATTGTTGCAGGACAGAGACTCCTAACTGTGAATTGAGGAGTTTGAGACCTCAGTATCTCCTTACACCTCCTCACTGTGGGTCCTCCCTGCAGAGCCACAACCTACAGGAGGAGTCTGTTGTATGTACATCATTCCTACTGCTGACCGTTGACCAGCAGCATAAGCTGCTCTCTTTATTGCGTGTGTTCCACCTTTTCTGAAGACATTTCAGTTTACAGTTTACAGCTGTAATCAAAAACAAACCACAGTACACATAGAGTATCACAGCTTTTTGTACAAGTACACAAAAGCAAACACATTTAAGTGTGTATACAGTAAGTATCTGTGCACAAATTTTCTGAGGAAATGTTTCACCATGCACCAAGGGAAATCAGAAAGCACCCGCAAGCCCCCATCTCCTCCGGGGGAGACTTCATAATTACACTTTTATACACACATACACACTTGTAATTACATTCCACTTCCACAATCCCATTGAGTCTTTTGGGGCCTTTTGGCATTTTTCCATCACTTAACTGGTCACAGTTTGTGGTACTAAGGCCGATGTAAGGGCATACTTTCACTCTGTCTGACTGCATCGAACACCCATCGGGTCACGGGTTCAATTCCCAGCTGGCCAAGTAACATGGTCCCGTTCCTGCGAGTCAAAAGAAAACCTTTCATCCATATTTCGTTACCCCTGACAGGTCCTGCTGTTTAATTGATTGAGAGCAGGATTGAGAAAATAGTGAATTCTCATGCGCGCGCACACACACACACAGTCCTATGAAATGCCCATCTATAAATGAGTAGCCAAGCAAGTAATTGCAAGGCCATTGGCTGTTGAATGAGGTTTACTTCTCTCTGTAATGAACACACCACTTTGTATTTTCACTACTAATGTAACATAATAGAAAGAGCATGAGAGACACATAGAGAAAACAGCCTTTCATGTTTTCAAATGAAACAACAGGATAGGTTTTCTTTTTCCTGTAATTGTAAAGAAGAATAGCATCCTGGTTTTGACAGCGATAGGCACGTCTAAAGGAAGACAAGAAGTTGAAGCGATAGGGAGGAGGAAGAGCAGAAATCCAGCTGTGTTTCCATGTGGAGAGTCAAAAAGATGACAGTAAGACAGAGAGAGAGAGGGAGAGAGAGAGAGAGAGAGAGACGACACTGTCGGATAGAGAGATATAAAGTATTGGTGTCAAGAGACAAAAAGAGCGCTTCTGGCCATGTGAGGCTGCGCTGAATTCCTTTTTATCTGAATTTGTGTGTGTTGTCAGAGGAAATTATTCTGTGTGTGAGACGTATACGCATGTCAGGGAGTGTGGGACCTCGGAGGGTACTTTGTGAGGCAGTGTGCGTTCTGTGCACGTGCGTGTGTGTGTGTGTGTGCGTGCAGTATGTTCATGACAGTTGCGTCGTGAGTATATTTTTCAAACATTGTGTTGTGTGTTGTGTGAGCGGCGACAGCCTGTTTTTCTTTTTTGCTGTCAGTCTGCGAAAGAGTAAAGCTGATGTTTCCTTGAGAGAGTGTGTGTGTGGTGTGTATGTGTGTGTGTGTGTGTGTGTGATTTATTGCATATTGAATCCCCTCAGATCGTGTGGAAGAATTTGCACTTCTAATTAAATGTCATGGCCCAAGTTGTCTTGTTACTTCGATAATCACAACTTGACATTATTACATTTCTTTATTATGTATGACTTTATCTAAATACAACTATCGACTGAGCCATGCTCGCAAGCAAGCTGGCTTGTAGAATTGCCATTGCTCATGATTTAAAGCTAAGCTAACACTCCATCCCAAAACTTTAAACACCGACATGGGAATTTTTGACGTTTACCTATGCAGGTTTTGACCGTTGCCTCTGGAAATGGTTTGCAAAAGAAAATTTAAACACTCATTTGCCAAAAACTACTAGAAGCGCAGTGCAGTGAAGATGAGCATTAGGAATCGCACTGTCGTGCTTTCATGAGGTTGGTGCTTGAAGCTATGATCGCACCAATGGATTTTTTGATCTGATCTTTGACCCACGAATGTGAACCCTTTGGCGAGGGTGAAAAGCTGGCCAAGATTTCCTTCAGTGGAATCACTAAAGCGCTCAGGATAAAACAACAACAACAACATTTAAATAGCATATCTGCATAAAAAAAGGCGATGCATGCAACAGTTTTTTGAGATATTTCAGTGGAGACCCATTTTGTGGATTTATTAGCACAGCTAGAATCTCAACATTTGATCAAATTTTCTCTGCAGGAACTACACGGGATTCAACAGCTCCAACCTATAAAAATGTAAAGTACAGGATGAATAATGAAGCAAAGCATAAGTTAAAGCTTAAAAATGTTATGATGTCCGACTTTATTCTTTTTATCGACCAAGGCTGTTAGTTCACTCGTGCAACATCATTAAGAGTCTGCTACTGTGTTTTTCTCCTTCTGTCATCTGTCCTTCCCGTAAAGGGTGACAAGGGAAAGACGAAATCCCTTCAACCACTTATACAGTATCATTAAATTCCATCTGTTCTGTCTCTTCATAGGTTTTCCACGCCAACACCGATGCCACAGAGGTCGTTCTCAATCGGATCCCGCAGCCAGTCCTGGCCCGGTTTGTACGAATCCGACCTCAGACGTGGAAGAACGGCATCGCGCTGCGGTTTGAGCTTTACGGCTGTCAGATTACGGGTAAGGAAGATAAAGCATCTCGTCTCGTGGAGTTTCTCGTCCCTTTTTTTTATGGCCCATCTCCTCACGAGACTCACTCTTGTGAAAACACAAAGGTGGCCTCGCCAAATTTTATGCCAGTAATATACTAGCTGTGACACAGTGTTAGAAAGTGGATCATGGCATTCATAACTCCTTCAGGAAACATTTCCTGGAAGCAAAAATGATGCATTTTTCCTCGTAATTTATCCGACCTCATGATAAATGATTCATTTGGCTAGTCATCAATACACTGAAGCTCCTATTTGTACTTTCATTTCTGATATTTCTCTCCTTTTCTTCTACATCCACACAACGCGACCGCTCTCCTGGGCGCTCGCACTCTTGCCCTAGCTCCCTTTCATGTGCATATCGTCCCTCTGTCTCCCACTCACACATCGCACACACACACACACACACACAAAGTCACACATCCAGTCCTAATGGAATAATACTAGAGTGTGGGGTGATCACATCAGAGAGTAACAGGCTCTCAGATTTCATCTGCAGCCCTGGCAAACAAACACAATTTCAACCAGTATAATCAGCTCAACACTATAAATAGATGAAACTTAATTAGACTCCCTGTGTTTGTGTGTATGTCTGTGTGCGATAGAAATGGCAAAAGAGAGGCTTTAAATCCGCTTGTGATCTGTGCGTGTGTGTGTGTGTCCCAGCTCCACCGTATCATTATTGGGTTAGGGCCTCTTTCTGCTGCCATTGTAGTGGCCATTGAGGGGGACAGATATGCTCTTATCTAGGAGGGCTATTTCAGCACCTACACAAATCACACCAAAACAATATGATTCTGTGTCTGTGTCCCAGTGTGTGTGTGTGTGTAGAGAGACAGAGATGACTGTATATCAGATATCTTTGCCTGTGCTTTTGTCCACCGATCGTTTATTTTTTTTTACTCTATTTTAACACATGATATTGGATTATATATCACCCTGCCTTTCAATCTACATTCTCAGCAGTGCATATTTTAGCCATTTATGTCTCCCTCTGTTTTTCCCATGTCTTGTAATGCCTCACATCCGTCACACGCCTGAGGAAAAACACTGACTTTATATGCAAAGTTCTGACAGTTTAAGATTAGTTTATGATTTTCCTCAGAAAGCTGACAGAGTTTGTAACTTCACAGGGAAGCAGAGGAAAACACTCTCCTGCCACAGATCCAACACAGAGATACATTTATATCCAAACACACCAGCATCTTTGTCTTCCCCTGCACATAGACACGTTGACAAACACTCATCTGAACACACCGCCACGGGGAATGTGATAATTCCCTACACAGGCATATAAAGGCAGACATAAAGCAGTCACTCAGTGACAGGTCATCAACTTAAATCACACTTTTATGTCTCTCTCACGGGCTGTTTTTTTTCCAAACTTTAGACCAATCCCTCTTCGGTGTTGCTATCTTTTCTTACCGCTCATTCTGTTTCTTTCTCTGTTCCTCGACTCCATTTTCTAACAGCTTCCATCGCCACTTTTTGCCTCTTTTCCGCCCCCATTATATCACAATACTGGCCATCCTGCATTCGATTCCTCCTGAATCTCATTTCATTTTAGCCCAGCAGCACCGGACAATCATCTATTTTAGCATCTTTTTTCTGGCCGTGTGCTTGAACATGTTTGCAAAAATACACACTGTGTGTGTGTGTGTGTGTGTGTGAGTGTGTTTGTGCAACGCTGGTGATATCTATCTATTTCTGAGATCTCCAGAGATGATATTCTAATCGTCTCCCTCTGCATCCATGCATTAAAAAACTCTGCAGGATTTCAGCTGCATAAAAAGATAGATGCAAAAATAAAATAAAAGAATCAGCTAAGTAACAGAATTTCTTTTGCTAACCAGTTTCAGTGCTTTTTGCAGAGGACTTGAGGGAGCTCTACTTGCATGGCTTAGCTGTTGTTGTTTATTGTTTATTCATTATTTACCATTGTGAGGCACGGCTGCAGTTGTCAGAGCATTAAATATTCATGTCCATGTGGACCCAAAGAATGTCACCATCAATCACTGCCACCCTTTGCTGTCGATCTGTTCTCTCTCTTTCTTTTCTCGAGCATCTCTCTTCCTCTTCCTCTCACTTTCTTTTCACTCTTTTGTCCACTGTTCTACTTAACCTTTTGTCTGTCTCTTTATCTCCTTATTGTCCTTTAACTCCTCTTCCTCACCTTTATATTGCAAATTCTTCTAACCTTTGCTCCTCCTCTTCCTCCAGCTTCCATCTCTTTTTTATTGTGTCGTAGGTTTTCTCTCTCACCTGCTCCATTTTCATAGAAATGAACCCTTTTATTTGTTCATTTATATTTTATTTCTCATTTCTCATGATAATAGGATATACTTATGCTCGTTTGACTGAAGCACATTTTTAATGTATTAAACAATATCCTTTTGGGGAGTTACGGGGCTCAATTCCCCATGAAGAATCCCCTTTGGTGGCTGGGTTAAAGTTATGCATTGACTTTGTAGCTGCAGGAAGGTACAATACACAATATCATAAAGGAAAGCAGCAGAGTGCAAAACATTTCTTTAAAAATTGCATGCCACGATAACACAAGAGTTTTGCTCCGAAATGAGGTCAGAAAGAGTCGCATAATTATTTCTGAACTCAGAGTCTTATTGATTCAGCAGCAGGGGCTTCCTTTAGCTTCATTTGACTCAGAGAATAGAAAGCATTTTGCACATGCAAGGAATCCAATAGACTCACAATTATAACATGCTTTTGTCTATTTGTCTGTTGCTTTAAAATGCTTTCATCTTTCATTTTTCTGTAGAAATCAGATTATAAATGTATATCTTTCTTTTACAGGCGTAATCTATAAAATTCATCATTTGTTTTGTTTATATGTTTAGTCTATTTCATGTTATTACTTTGTAGTAACTACAGCGATGCAAAGCTAGTTTAAAAAGCATATTTGATGCTGAATCATTCAATAAAGCTCCAGCGTCATATCTTATAAAGAAATGTCCATTTCACTATATTTTCACATCCGTTTGTCTGTTTTTCCTGAGAGTTTAGTTTTCAGACAGCTCCTGAATGCAGCATTATTTTTCAGCTGACCTTATCTGTCGAATCACAGATGTGCATGTCTTAAAAAAAAGAAACTAAGAGAGGAAAGGGAACTGTTCCAAACTTTGAACCGCAGCAATAAATATTATTTTAATATTCATATATTTCCAGATGATATCAAGACAAAGTAAATTATCTATTTTATGAAGATTAAAAAAAAAGCAAATTTCATTATATAGGAATCATGAGTAGTGTAACATTTGTTCTGTCTTCTATTCAGATGCACCCTGCTCCGAGATGCAAGGCATGCTGTCCGGGCTGCTCTCCGACTCCCAGATCTCTGCATCATCCATGAGGGACATCCATGGCTCCATGGGGGCCGCCAGGCTCGTGGCCAGTCGGTCAGGCTGGTTTCCCAACCCGACACAACCCGTAGCGGGAGAAGAGTGGCTGCAGGTACGCCACCTTTTTTGAGCTTGTTTTCTATTCCAAACTAGACAAGATCAGGGGCTGGTTCGAAAACTTAATACCGCAACCCAAAATGCACAGAAGTCCAGCAGCTTGTTTAAAGTTGTCTTCCATGGTGCGGGGACTGAGTTAACAATATAGTTTCATTCCCTGTATCACAGGTGGACCTCGGCGTACCGAAGATGGTGCGTGGCATTATTACCCAGGGTGCTCGAGGGCTGGAGGGCAGCACCAGCGCTGAGAACAGAGCGTTTGTCAGGAAGTACAAACTGGCTCACAGCTTAACTGGTAAAGACTGGACTTACATCATCGACAGCAAGACTGGATTTGCTAAGGTAAAGGAAGGAGCATGCACACACACACACACACACACATATACCTGTATATATTCTGTCTGACACTTACATGTATGCAGTATATGCACTCTCCATTCTCTGATTGTCATTGCCAATTGTTCCCAATTTATAGTTTATTTATAACCCTTTTTCTCCCAATCCTTCTTTGTTCTTCCTCTCTTTCTTCCCCTCTTTCCCTCTCTCCCGCACCCTTTTACTTTTACAGAAAAAAAACCCTTTTATTTCAGCCTCAGCTCTGATAATAACTCAGTTTAATCACCTCACTCCTCACTTTCTCTGCTACTGTCTTTCTCTGTCTAGGTCCTCTCTACTCCCTCTCTCTCTCTCTCTCTGTGTGTGTGCTTTCCCTGTGTCTCTCGCTCATTCATTCATCATATATTTGTCTCTCATGGGCGTTAATTAAAAATGCTTTTCCTGTATCAGCCCTCAGTGCTGGCAGTGTTAACACACTGTGAGACAGCACCCTTTAAACGTTGTTCTCCATTGTGAGACGCCAGCTTAAAACGTTTTAATAGCACTACTGAGTGTCTTGATGCTGGAGCCCTTTTCTGTCTCATCTGCCTGTCTTTTTAAATGAGCATCTCAGGAAATTCATCACACATTTGTTTTAATTTCAGAAATGGGGAAGGCATAAGATACATTTCAATTAATGAAACCAATATTTGAGCCCCCATTTCGAAGCGACAGCAAAGTCTAGTCAGTTTTTGGCTCATAAGGAATCTTGTGTTTTGCCCGAGGCTGCTGTGAGCCGCCTCAAATAATTTCTTGAAAATCAAAGGAAACACAGTGTCTGTTGTTGTGACACATGCCTCGCTGTGCTTGGAAACAGTTCTGATTAGCAGCGTTTTATGACTTTCGGAGAGACAGGCTCCCCATTTTGCTGTTGTTTTTCAATGAGACATGAATGGCGAAATGACAAATTTAACCAGCGCTGCAGCGTTTACATCTTCCCAGTCGTGTCATGATAGTCATCCTCCATGCTGTCTTTACCACAGAACAATGTACCAGCTCACGTACCGTGATAGATGTCACATACTGCATATCAAACTAGCATTGGAGTAAATCATATCACTCATCGTTTTCTATCTTCGACACGTCTCAGGCAGCTTTGGCTTTAAGACAAGCGATAATACTCGTGACGCATTTTCCTCTTGCAGGATCTTATTGTACTGAGCTACAGTCAAAGAAGCAGCTGTCATCAGTGAAGCAGACAGAACTGCCATATTAAGTGCCGCGATTGTCTTGGAAATATCATTTATACTGCTGACGAAATGATTTTTATGTCCTCTGTTGTCGTATTCAAAGATGAAATATTCTCTAAACTAAACATCAACCCCTGCTCACAGATTTTCGAGGGAAACGGCCACTACGATACCCCAGAGGTGCGGCGGTTCGACGAGATAGTGACCCAGTACATCAGAGTCTTTCCAGAGAGGTGGTCCCCGGCCGGGATCGGCATGAGGATGGAGGTCCTGGGCTGCGACCTCCCCGGTAAGAGCACATGTGTTTATGTGTAAGATAATAGAAATGTAGAAATGTAGCATGCATATAAAACACTGTCACTGTTTTTATAGGCTGAAGAAAAATACTGAATATACAGAGCCCCCTTTTGTCTACCACCACATAAATTATGACACAGCCTTGATTTATTTAACCAGAAAGTTTTTTACCAAATGATATAAACGTACACACATTAATAAACTCAGTGATTTTATTCACGCGTACATACACGTATTGTCTCTGAAATATGTAAGAGCGTGTTTAGTGTGTGTGTGTAAATTGTACAGACATGCATTTGAGTTTGTGCATGTAGTCATTTAATTAAAGGACATTCTGCATGTAGCTGAGATTAATCATCTGGCTCTATAAGAGCATGTCTGGACAGGGATTAAAGTGACTGGGTCGTGGGACTTTTACTAATAATGGCCAGCTGTGTATTTATATTGTGTTCACAATCTATCATGTTACAACATGTTGCTCAAGTAAAGTAAAGGATTATGTACAGTGTTTTGCAAAAATGTAGTGTTCTCAATATGTTCCAATTTATATATCTTTTATTCCTGTGTTAATATTTTCATTTAGGATAAAGAGTGATAAAGGCACACCGTTAGTCAACGTGTTCATTGAACAGCATTTTTTGCAGTGTGCTGCTGTATCTACCCAAATACTTTATTTAATGAAACCAATAAGGACCTGCTGCAGTGACAACAGTCCTTCTAGAGGTCTACCCTACTCTACTCTACTCTACTCTACTCTACTCTACTCTACTGTCCCTTACTGTATTTGTCATCAGATCTAGTTGTAACATGTGCGAGGTGAAAACGAGAGAGCGAGAGAGAGAGATCCAAAGGGATCCATGTACCCTAGATGTGTCAGGACAAGCCAAGAGCTTTGTGATGATGAGGAGAAAAGAGACAGCCTCCACTGCGAGCACAGGTTTTATCAGGTTGCCATGACTACAAAAATTTGGAGCCTGGTGTAACAGATGTATGATGTGGATAATAGGTCTAGGTTAAAGCCGGGGAATGGCGTTACTTTATAAGACAAGTGAGCATTGGTGGTGGATCATCTATTAAAATAGACTGAGCAGAAATAGATAGTATAAACTGAATAATGGAACTTTCTTATAAAGTTTTCTCCAATTAAACATAGTGGTTTGAGATTTTGCTCTAATTTAGCTACTCCCCCAGGTAACAAAATCCTTAATGAGAGCACAAATGAGTGGTTCATTTTGCTGGAAACTTTCATTTTGAGATCCCGATGACTGGGAGAGAGAGGATAGTGTAAAATATGCATGCTGTGCTACAGAAACCCTCGGGCACAACAACAGCACCAGTGAAACATGAGATTAAAAATATTAGCATGACGTACAGCTCTGATGTTTTCAGCTCTGATCATGAATGGCAGCATTAGATTTCTTTAGAATGGGATGAATCCTGATATGTCCCATATGGCAGCACCAGCAGCGCTTTCTCCAGTCTACACCCATTGCCCATTATTGCATTTAATGGCATCATGCACATCATGTCTGCAAGCCACCGTCTCCACGCTGGATCTCATTGTGGATCAACCTCCTGGCAGAATTTGCACAGTTTCAGATATTGTCTGGTCGTCTGTGTCTGCGTGCCAGATGTTTGCCTCCTGGACGTAATCCGTGTATTATAGACGTGATAGCAGTTCGTTCCCACTTCGCCTGATCACCACAGCAACCGCTCCGTCTACCATTCTACAGACCCCACGCAACCGCACAACACAAAGAGTCCACATCTAAGACATAGATTCAGATAATCACTGTCCTTTTCCTGGTGCTTTAAATTAATAGATGAGTGTGTTCACACTTGTATTTGTGTGTAGGTGTGCATGTGTATATGTGTATGTGTGCGATGGGTTGTAATGAGAAATAAAACATTCAGTTCCAAAACAGCAGTTTACACATAAGTCACAAGCACATGGAATGACACAACTCTAGCGACCCCCCGCCCACACACACACACACACACACACACACACACACATAAGGTTTCAGATTGGAGGCATTACAGTACTGGCGCCTCCTCTTTTTCAGATTCACAACATTTGAAATTTGAGAGAAGGATGTGTCAATTACAAACCTCGTATCAAATGTGCACAACTTTTATGAAATTGCTTTTTCCATCATTGCCTCTGTTTTATTCAGCCTTCTTATTTTAATGATGAGTATCAACATGGCTTCAGGGCCTTGAAAGACTTACATGGACACAATTTATTTAATCCGATCAGAGTTCAGAGTAAAGTTGTGATCGGATGCACTGTGTTCATGGACCCTAAAAATATTGATCCGAATAGGATTTGCCTGTTCATGCATCACACTTTCGATCGGAGTACATTTTTTTGACATGCGCAATTTTACCAAATACACCGGAAATAGTAGTAGAAGAAGCCGTAGCGACTTCCGTTGTAAACAAATCATCGCTCTTCCAAATGGAGCTTCACTGTGTCCTCCAGACCGCACTTTTATTTTTGATAGTGTCGATGTAAAAGCATCGTAGGACACCCAGCAACGTGTTTGTCGCAGACATCGAACAATTATACCTCCCGTTCGCCGTGTCTTTTGCTCGCTCGGCTTAAACTAGCTTCCGGGAATCGCAGCAGCGCGTGTAGCTGACGTCACAGACATGCGCTAAGGGCGGTTTGTACCGATACTTCGGAATTAAGTGTTTTCATCTGCCCTGATCGGATCACAAATCGGTATAAACCACCCCTCTCGATCGGGATAGAACTGTGATCGGATCGAGCTAGATTGGGTCAGACTATTCCGATTTGGGTGTGTACATGAAGCATTTTTATTCCGATCAGGAGTTTAATCTGATTACATGTGTCCATGTAAACGCACCTACAGATTCAGGCTTTTATTGAGGACACACTAAGGCAGTTTGCCATCTCAGTACGGCACCAATTCATTCTGACAAATTGACACAGACATTAGGTGCTTTGCTCGTGTTTTAACGGCTGGGGTCTAAAATAATCGTTGCTCTTTCTCTTTCATTCCACACCTAGTTATGGCAGGTAGGCACACACATTCACACCACTTGTTTGGCATGGAGAAAAACAATTGTTCGTAGTCGTTAAAATATATCCTTAGGTTGTTGTCTCCGTTAAAACGGGCAGCAATATTGAAGGCATATTTATGGAAAGCTATTTATTCTCGTGTGCCTCAGACCGCTGATAACATTTTTGTCTTTAATCATCTGTTGCTGCTTTTTGGATCGTGTTCACTTGCAGCAAAACAGCCTCTGGACTGCCAACCAGATTCAGACATTATTAGATTATGCTTTTACCTCCAAGAAAACCACAATGATTATCCACTGCATTTGGCTACTACGTAATTCATGGATAATGGGTTGTGTAAAATGTGTGAGAGTGATGTTGGATCAGCTATTAAAAAAAAGACAAAAAAGCGAAATAGAATCGTTCACTGACTGATGGAAATAACTCAAGAAGTAGGATCGTCCTAGAAAAGAGGTGAAGCAGTTAGAATATGATGATTAACTGAGCCCAATCAGGAGTACTTTCTATTATTATATTTTAGCATTAGTAGTAGTATTGGATACGTACTTATCACACTGGTCTAAAACAGGAAACTGACGTTCTAAATGTTCCTTAAGGCGTGTTGGGAGTTTTTTCGGACATCAGCAGTGGTTTCTGAGACACAGCACTGGGCCACTTGCGTGATGATGGACCCACTTGCCCACCACTGCAGAGGGGTGCAGTATTTGGCAGCTCTACCTCTGACTTACTCAGTCGCTCCAACCAGCATTAAGCTGGCAGCGGGACGAATTCTCATTGTCAAGTGTCTGAATAGTCAAGCGTACAGCCTCAGAAGTTATTTTAAACTATATGCAATCATTCTCCGTCCACTTTGGGGGGGGGGGGGGTAACCCTTTTTGCTCCATTCTCGTCCTGTTTGAGACGTCTCAGATGGCAGCACTTCAGATTAGGCGCCGGTGTGCTGCCGGTGCATGCGTGTGTTTACATGTGACTGTGTGCAGAAAAGCCTGTGCTTCTCCAATCTAAATATTTAGCTTTGGCTCACCACCTTCTTTCTATGCCTGTCTCCTTTTGTCTGCCTCTTTATCCATCTAGTTTTCATCCATCCATCCCTTTTTTTTTGTGTGTGTGGCAATTGCAAAAATTCAACTGCGTGGTCATACCTCAGCGGTTGTTTCCTCCCGACACTGACCTTGAAGGCGCAGCTACTGATACGGCTTTTGTAAATAGTTTAAAACACGTCCTAACTTAAAGCTGCTCGGTGATGCAGAAAGTCGTCATGTCTTTCTCCAGCACAGTTAACGTCTGCTTGAGTTCCACTTTCACTTTCTTTGTCGTTGGCTACTGTTCGCTGATCATTAGCCATTTCATTGCCAGCAGCCTCTTTTTACTCAGCACTCAGCTTCACGCTCAAGGCCACTATTACAATCAGATACCTTATGGTGTTTTGTTGCACAGTCAGCTGAAGAGCAATTCACTGTCTGTTTCCTGACATAAAGAGCTTCTTTGCTTCTTAAATCCTAACTGTATCTGCATTTTTTATTTTGTTTTATTTTATAAACTACTCTTTAAGCTCTATTATTTGTGGCATTTTAACTACAGTCACATGGCTGCTCTCACTTTGCACCGGGCTACAGACGCCTCCTTCGTTGTCGACCATACATAAAAATTGTGGTCCAGTGCGGCACTTATTGTAAAACCAGATATTGCTGGTAGCCTGCAGTATGGTTAGCTAATTGGGCTTTTAGTCTGAAAATAGTTTCCTGCTGTAAAGAATTCATTTTCCCACCCACTCATCTACAGAGGGAGTCCTGATTAGAGCAGCACTTTAGGGTAGGTACAACTAAACCTGCACTTTTGTGCAGCTGTCTGATTTGCCGTTTTAGCACACTGGATGATTTCCATCTGAATGCAATCATGCTTTCAACCCTTCAATCATCTTTAGACACACTTTTGCCATATTTCTTTCCACCTAGCACACATTTTCATTGTTGCTGGTCATTTTAAGATTAACACATAAAAATGTCAGCCCAGTTTTAATGTATGCAGTGCTGTACTGCCCAGAGCTGCTAGGTGGGTATTTACTCGTATAGTATATATATATACCTAGAGCATAAAGGTTAGACCGTTATGTCATAGTTAATAGTTGATAATTGTGAGTGGAGTTTCCTGTTATAAAGAAGATATTTGTTCAGAAACAGTCTGCAAGTCATCACACACACACACACACACACACACACACGCACACACACACATACTACTGTGTCTACTGATTATTTAGGCTGACAGAGGTAGATTTATACCCATAGCTCTTTCCATAATTGAACAGTTTTCGTCTTTCTGTTTCCGCCTCACCCTGCTCAGTCAGCAGCTTTACGATGAGCCCTCGAGCTTGTGTGACAGTGTGTGTGTGTGTGTGTGTGTGTTTGGCAAATCGAACCAAACACCCTGCAGTTTCTCCGTCTGAGGTGTGTGTGTGTGAGAAAGAGACAGAGAAAAAGAAAGTCATGGCAGGAAGCTGTAACTCAGTTGTATTCAGGATGACCCATCTGCAGGATGAAGATGTGAAGGATTGTGTTTCTCACATCCCTGTTTGAATTCTTATGTTTAAAACATCCATCTCAAGCAAGCGACTAAACACGCTGCACCTGTGCGTCGGTCAAATTCAGTTCAACAGGTAAAAGGAAAAGCTCCTGCAAAAGTTTTCAAATGCAACTCTGAGGGCATTTGGTTTTAAAGACGTTGATTAGAAGAAGCTACAGAGCGGGTCGGGAAGGATGGAATTCAAATTGGGCTTGGTGGATGAGGAAGAGGAGGAAAAGAGCAAGAATTAGCAGGAGAGGTTACAGCAGACGGCGCAAAATTGGATTGGACAAGTGGAGTGGAGATGGAGGCTGTGTGTGGTCACTAATTAAGAAAGTGGTGATGAGAAGTGGAAAGGGTCAAGCTCCCATTGCTATTTCTCTTCTCTCATCTCTCTTCATCTATATCTGTGCTCCTCTGTCCTTCTCTCATCTCAGTTTCTCCCTCTCTCCGTTGCCATACGGGGGGCTAATTACAGTGGTAAAGGGCACCAAATTAAAACAGCTTAATGTCAGCAGCTGGGAGCTACTTATCTAATGCTAATATCTAATTCTGTGCCTCTGTGTGTGTGTGTGTGTGTGAGGACACTCTGCTAAAGCTTACATAATAATGCTGCATATCTTCCCTGTGAGTAGACTGCTTTAACTCAATAAACTTAAATTATGCACACACAATGCATAATAGAGATGCAGGGAAAACAACATTATTAGCAAAGTCTGGAAAAGGGTTAAGAGTTCACAGTAAACAAGTCAGATGCTTATAGATCACCGGAGTCATGGAAACATCCAGGACAACCAAACGAGTGGTAAATCAACAGTGGTCTCACATTTACCCTGCTGGTTAGAAGTGACATGGAAAAACGGCGGACAGAGTTACAAGCACAGAGGGAAGTGTTGAAATGTTGAGCGGATGACTGGCGGCTCACTGAAGAGGAGGAGAGGAAAGTCGGCACAGTCCTAACCGGAGAGGGAGAAAGAAGATCTGTACCAGCCGAACTGAAAACACCAGTGGATTTCAGAATGCACCTCACGGAGAGACGACCGGAACAGCATGAGAAAGAGTTATGGAATAAAAAAACTGCGGTTGCGGTAAAACAGAAACAACATAAGATATGGTCTCACTTCTATAACGGAGCGAAAATGAGAGATGGGGCTGTGTGTGTCTGGGGAGAGAGAGAGAGAGAGAGAGATTCTCTGGTTTTGCAAAGTGGGACTGCAACTGGTCAGATTTATTGTGTCAAATGAAGAAGAGATGATGGAAACATGACGTCGCACTGCTGAGCCAAACGATAGATGACTAGCGAAGTGAAAAATGAAAACCAGACCGTATAACGAATGTCGGAGAAGACGAGAGAGAGAAAAGTTTCCAGGAATAATTTGGCAAGAGGCTTGCGGCGTTCGCCTTATTCCCCACGAGCCAGACAATCTCCCATTCCCTTACGTCAACACGCCGACTCGCTAACGCCAGCGTGTCAGAGGGAGCTGATGGAAGAATTCAGGGCCCTTTCAAGGAATCCCAACCAGCAGTAGAGGACTGCTTATTAGGACCAGAAGGTCTTGGAGTTCCACTGACATACCACACCGCTGACATTTGCGTGTGCCGCTGTTTGATCTGTCATGTGCTCGTCACATGCTGCTGTTTACCAAGGTCAGCTCCGGTGTAGCATCTATCAACATATCCTTATAGGTGTGTGTGTGTGTGTGTGTGTGCCAACCTGCAGTGGGTGAACCAGTGTGGTGTTCTTCCTAGTGCCAGCTCACTCTCTGACTGCCTGGATCACGACAAAGTCCTGGAGTATCATATCTGAATGCTGCTCAGATTGCGCTGAGGGTTGTTAGACATTAACCGTTTCCCAGGGAGGCAGCTGCAGAACAAATTGTGAATATTTCATATATGTTTTTTTTGTCTTTATTTTCTCCTCCCATCAGCCAAAGTTCATCACACTTAAAGCGGATCCACTCGCTACAATATGTGCATTAGATATAAAGTGTGATTGTTCACGTTTTGCCATTCTGTATGACATTAATACAGAATGCTAAGCTAATTTATGGTTTATGACACTCAGCTCATTCTGTTATCTCATGCTGTGACCTTCATGTTTCTGTTCCTGTTAGCAGAGTCCACCACCGTACCTGACACCGCCACCCCGACCCTGCCCCGAGAGGAACAGACGACTGCTGCAATGAGACCCGGTAAACACACAGACGCACAAACAGTTCAAGTGGTCTCCCACTCAGCATTCATTTTGTCTCTGTCTCTCATCCATGCACACACACACACACACACACACACGGCACTGTTAAGGTCAAACGCATGATGTCATTGTGCACCACCGAGCCTCTGGGCTTTAAAGTCTGTTTGATTCAGTAGTCCCACAGGAAGGTCTGTTTGAGTGAAAATAGGCTCTCACACCCAGAGAGCTTACACACACACACACACACTTACTGGGAATATGATTTCACAGCAGCTTTACTGGGGTTAGAAACTTCATTTGGTTTCTATAACCAAAGACAATGACTGAACCATTTGAAGCCAAACGTATCATATTTGATACACTTGGCCTTTCAGGATTTTGAGACTTCTACTTCAGAAGTTTGATTTTTTTTTTTCTGAAAAAGCTGATGGATACAAGCCAACACATGCATCTGCAAGTTATATAAATTAGAGCACTTGTATAAAAATGTATGTGCATTTTCTTTTTGGACAAATTTGTCAGAAGGTTCCACGAAGACCTTATTTTCCAACGATTACTTCATGGTTCAGGCTTTAAAGGCTTAAACTGAATCCGTCATCAGAACAACTAAATGTGTGCTATAATGTTCATGTTACCCGTCTTAAATTTTATGCACTTATTACGTCTTCTCTTTCGATTTATAGCTACACTGCTTTCTTTGTCAGTTTTCATTTTATCCTCTCCACTAATTATCTGCATGAGTTGCTGTGATGTGATATTTCACAAGCTCTACTGCCAAAACATCTAAACACAATGCGGAAGAGCCAGTAGCCATTCCGACATTAAGCCTCATAAAAGGATGCTAAGCAGCTGACGAGATTTGTCAATTTGATACGGTGCTCAAAAGACAACTTGTTGCTCTGTTTGTTTTAAAGCGGACGAACTTTCAGATGATCTCTTCATCGGTTGTATGTTTCTTTCATGACCCGCAGCCACCACGCCGTCCCTGTCGGCTGTATGCGACTTTGAACAGAGCTTGTGTGGCTGGTCGGCTGATCCCCAGTCAGGTGTGAGCTGGTCTCTGCACACAGCCAGCAGCAGCTCAACGGCCCACGGCTCGCACGGCACAAGGCAGGATCTGGCACTGGGATCAGACAGTGAGTGCTGACAGATGCTGATATGTGTCTTGTATTTTACATCAAACCTCTGCATCTAATCTCCCAAGAGTACTTTAAATCTTGAACAAAAAGTAAGAATCCAGAAAAGCATTTCAGGGCAGGTCTTATCCTCTGTTCGTTTAAACTCATTGCCCTCCATTCTCATCTTTCTGGTTGTTCCCCATTTCAAAAGAAAAACCCTGATCCCACCCATCCAACGGTACACAGAATACACACACACACACACACACACACACACACACACACACACACACACACATATGAAGTCAAATAAAGAGGAAACCCAAAAAAAAGAAGTCTTCCACATTTCAGGCAAAATTTAACATTCACATTGAGATGTTTGACTTTCCTCAGCACTGAGATTTCTGTGGCTAATTAAGAGCGAAATGTTTGTCGTATAGAGGAACATCACAGATCCCAGTGCTCGGAGGAACTGCTGACAGCAATCATGATGCAAGTATTTCATTCTGATTTGCTAAAACTGTAAGACATCTTAATGGGAGGTCTAACAGTTTCCCTTGCACTAACCTAGTTTGTTACTTTATTATGTCTTTTCCTTTCAAGTTTCTTCTTTCATTTCCTATTATTTCTCTTATTTTTCCCATTATTTCAGTGTTTCATTCTCTCCACTAGCAGCATTAGCTTGAACCTTTCATGTGTTATAATTAGTGTACTTGTTTGCTCTTTATTTTCTTCCTCTGTCTTAGTCAAAATGTATCTTTCACCAACAGGGCCTTTCTGCTCAACCCTCACAGTTCACCATTGCAGTCCTCCTTACAGCATATCATTTCCACCTCCTTTAACTCCATCACCTCCTCCTCTCCTCCCTGACCTCTCTCCCATTTCCCTCAGTGATGCTTCTTCTGCATCTTTCCATCTTCAATAAGACAGCAGGAGGATAACCATGTCTGCTTTATCCATGTCACACACACCTACACACACACACACACACACGCACGCTACTTCATCCAAACAACTCATACATATCACCCAGAGGAGTCAGATAAGTCAAATGATGGCTTTGACAGAAGTGCTGCCTTAGCTCTTTAGCTCCCCTGAGTCTACACACACACACACACACACACACACACAGTATATACATAAGGTGGGACTGGGCCAAGGCCAGAACACCCAAGAAGTGTGGGTTGGTTTGCACACACACACACACACTTGACCTTGCCATTCACCAAGGTTTCCTCCGTATCTGTTGGAGCCATCCAGTTTCTGGCTGACTGAGCAGCTCCCGCGTGAACAGACAGGGCTGTGGCATAAGACAAAGCTCTTCATCGCACTAGGCTGCTGTGTGTGTGTGTGTGTGTGCGTGTGTTACGTGTGCTCTTGTCAGAGAGTGTGCAATAGGCAGCGGGGTCCCTGTCTACGCGCGAGACGTGAACATGACATTAAGTCTTGTTCTACACCAACATTAGCGTTGCACCCTGTCTGGAAGCTGTCTCCATATGCAAATCAGATTCCCAGTTCTTGTCGTTGAAAGCTCTTTTAGGGTTTTGGAAGAGAAAATCCAAGCTCATAAGTTATTCTTTTGATCTTAGATGGGGCAAGACAGAGATTCTATGCCCCGTGGAGGTTTTCATTGAAATACACTCTTCACACTGCTTGTTGTAGGAAGTGCTTTAGCTATTGATAAGGAGAAGAATGGAGGAGGAACGTTAAAAAGAGACCAAAAAAATTTAAGAAAAAAACATCTGGCGGATAATGTTATCCAACAGGCGATAATTCAAACTATAAATTATTAAATAACTATGTCCTCATGACCTGTTAACAATGTTAAATTGCTCCCAGGTGAAAGTGAGCATGAATTGTTGTTTGTCCAGATGTCAGCCAGGTGGATAAAAGGTTATGGATGATGGATGGGAGGACAATATCTTTAACACAATTTAGGCATGGCTTCATAACTGACTGGTCGAACAATCTGTTTGAACAATGGCTCTGTGAAATCGACCGCACTACATTTCAAGTGAATGTAAAAATCAGAGCCGAGTTATGGTAAATGTGTGGTTTTAGGGAGAGCAGCAGGGCTTATAAGAACCGCTAATGAGGAAATATTCTGAGCAATCTGTATAGTTGACCATTAACATTTGGAAACCATGGAAACATGTATTTGCATGTCATGAGTGCCAGCAGACTTATTACTTTAACAAACGGTAAACTAGTCCAGATGTGTATTGTTAAGATAAGATACAACACAACTAGAAGTATTCCTTAATGATAATTAGCCAATTCTTGAATTTATTGTTTTCAAGAAAAGTTTGTTTGTTGTTGCGAGCATACAATCAAGCTGAAGAATATTGTGAATTTGCTCATATCATTGGCTAAATATGATAAATAAATGTGCAGATGTTTTTCTGTATGCTATACTTTTGTTAAATATTGCAATTTCCTAACTCACTTTTTATTGTTTTATCTACTTTTGAAATGTGGACCTATATATACAGGTTTCTTATATTTATCAAAAATAACAATCTTTGTTCTGGTTCACAAAGTTGAGAAGCCAAAACGAGCCCTGAAAGTGAACAAAAATCAGAGGCAAAGTTAATTCCAATGAGGCGCGGTGCCTTTTCAAATTGTCATTGAAAAGAATGCATGACCATGAAGGCTGGAAAAGCCATTTCCTAGAATTATAATGCTTTTAGAAGAAACGTCCAGTCATACTCAAGTGTGGCTGTAAACAGGCGTGGACATTGTGATGTCACTAACAGTGCACTCCTTCTTGGCTCTGTTCACCGTTGCAGACCTGCAGTCTGTCTCCATTTAAACTTGTATTCAGCAAACATACAGTAAATGCAAATGAGAAGTGATGCAGTCAGACGCAAGGCACTCGCAGTTACACACACACACACACAATGACTGACAGATGAACTCACACACACACATTTTAACATAAATGAACACACATACACACACACACACTCCTCTCCCTCCATCGGCGCCAGTCCTACATCCCTGCTTGTTCCTCCCGTAGAGGGTTGTTAATTAATTCCCTCCGTTTGTAAGCCTCGCCAAGATCAAACACAGAGAGACAGAAAAACAAGGCAACTTTCTCTAACTGTACTTAATGAGCAACGGTAATTTGGATCCTCTTTATTGCCTTCAAGTGAAAAAAAGAGTTACCTCAACCCAAATCCATAATTCATTAAGTCTAATGTGCTGCAGGCTAGACGATAGATAGATAGATAGATAGATAGATAGATAGATAGATCTGACACTCACTCCCTCACTCCGCTTTCTGTCCATCAGCACGGAGAGCAGCGAAAACAAGTGAATTAGATTACACACACACACACACACACTACTGCAGGCAGACATGTGCAGAGGCATTGTGAGTGTATTGATGGCTGTGCTGACTAAGTAGCAGAAGCAGGGAGAGCAACAGAACGAGGTGTCAGCATTCAGAGTGATTAGGGCTGTTTAGCTGAGTTGTGTGTGTATGTGGTATCCATAACCATTAGCAGCCATGATGAAATGCCAGCCTCATTTGCGGTGAGGCCTCATACCACAGAATGATGGCGGTGGTAGCTGAAACTCCAGCCGAGTCCCTCCGCATTGTTACACAAGCGAGGAGAGAGACTCTGATGTCTTCTCAAATTATAAACTCCACTAAAGTGGAATGCATTATGGACGAATGGAATTCAAATAGAAGAGAAAAATCCATTTCTGTGAACTTTAAAATTGCAGGCATTCATTCAAAGAGTGGCGATGAATCAGTTTAATGGCTAATAATGTTGCTTTTATTACAAGTCGTTCATATTAAATTCATCACCGACCTTTTAATAATGCATCATCTGCCATCCTTCTTTCGCTCCCCTTCCTCCCAGACTTCTCAGGGAACTACCTCCACCTGGATGCGGGCGCCCACACCCAGAGGAAGCGAGCCCGGCTGCTGAGCCCCGAGGTGGGCCCCGAGGAAGGCCCGCTCTGCCTCCTCTTCTACTACCAGCTCCAGGGAGAGGCTCAGGGGAGCCTGAGGGTCCTGCTGAGGGAAAGTGACCAAGAGGAGACGCTGCTTTGGGCTCTTAAAGGAGACCAGGGGTCTCACTGGAGGGAAGGGCGCACCATCCTGCCCCAAAGCCCTAAGGAGTACCAGGTATGTTTTCCAGTTGACTGTAGTACTGGTGGTCTGTGACAAGTCTATGACTGATTCTAAGACTTATATCTGTATTTCTGTGACGGCTCATCTTTCGTTCTCTTCTTTTATCTCAAGGTGGTGTTTGAAGGTTTTTTCGATCACCCAACCAGAGGCCACATCAGAATAGATAACATCCACATGAGCAGCAGCGTCGAGCTGGAGCAGTGTGCTCGTAAGTCCCGCAACCAGTCTGTCCATTCATGTATGTCTCTCTCTCTTTCGTTCTCTCTCTCTCCATATCCCATCTTGTCTTCCATTCGGTCAGAGCTGTGACCAGGTTGTAGAGCGCCAAATTAAATCTCGCTTCAGATATAGTCGTGATATAGATATGGAAATGAAAAGAAATATCTATCCAAAAAGCCATGAGGAATAATCTCACCAGGTCTGAGGTTAACATCATATAGTTATAACATTATATATTTAAACTTAAACACCTAAATTATTTTCAACCACAATAAAATAATTGCAATGTCTCCAATTGGTCTTTTTGGTTTCGCAGAGCAGATGCTATGTTTTCATAGGTAAATCGGTTGTAGATGTAGATCGGTTTATTCCACACATATCAGTTAACGTATCATGAGGAATAAATCATTTAAAAATAAAACACGGATTATTCCATCAAGGTTCTGCGATCAAGGTACAAAAAGGGAAATGAAGAATTAAACTTTGTTTAAATTTCTCTCTCACACTTCTACTAAATTTCATGGAAGTCCAGCATTACGTTTCTACAGTATCCTCAGAAAGGAAGCCCAATACTGTAAAGGACTTCACATCAATGGTATCAGCTTATTGCTGCTGTGTAGAACGTTGTCATGACTAATTTTGAGTTTTTCTGGTATTTGGGATGCTGCACTCTTTCCTCTGGATCAGGCTTGTTGTCTCAGATGCCGATTTTTCTTCACTAAATCTAAAAAAAATAAACGGATTCATGGGTTTGCATGCATGGTTGTCAGATGGTACAATGAGATTCCAATAGAAAAGACATCATCATAGGTCACAGACTTATTTACTGACTGGCAGAGAGGCTTTCATCCATGTTTCATGTTTTTATTGCTTATTTCTCCGTTTCTTCCATCGTCTCTCTGCCTTTTCCTGCAGGTTTCTTATTGTGCTGCCATTCTGACTTGTTTTTCTTCCTAACCCCCCCCCATCATCTCCCCCCTCTCAGTTTCATAAGTGCTGTTATATCCTCTGGCAAATAATAAACAGCAGTACATTTCAGTCTTTGTTCCCATAACCCTTAACTTTTTTTTAACCGCTCCTCAATTTCCCTCCTATCCACCCTTTCCTCACTCCTTTCACCCTCATCGTCCACCCGGTCTCTTCTTTCTTCTTTTCCACTGTACCGGCTCCCATGAAGAGTTTGCGTCTTATCATGGGAATAGAGAGGGAACCAGCAGTTACAGGAAAGAAAGCCAGAATGCCAAAAGAAAAAGGAAAGAGAGAAGAATTCAGAAATGACAAACACAAAAGGAAGGGGAGACGTTTGACACTTCTTCCCTTCAAACCCCGTCAGCCTACTCTTTTGTCTTCTTCCCCCTCTCTATTTTATCTGCATTTTGTAAAGAAATAAATAAAAGACATGTCACCCGGTAAGAGTTATTAGCCGTTAGACTCGACAAATCTCTATTGATTTCCTCATAAAGTGCATTTAGCAAAAATTGTGGCGCCCTAAAACTTTGAGAATCAGCAGTATTAAAATGTATTTCTGTTCAGCCTACAGTTGTACCATGGCAATTTTAATCATGAAAGTGTGCCACAGCACCCAGAGGCTGAGACTGGCTGTGGATGCTTGCCATCTCCTTATATACTTAGTAATGAAAAACTGACGATGAAAGTTATTGACTAAGCACAACATGGAGTATAAAAACTCTCCTTAAAGCTGAAAGTATTAAACCTATGCAGCTGTGGATGAAGTTTTCAGAACAAAATATTTGATTTGATAAACTCGTGCCAAATAGGAATGCCTGACCTTAAGTCACCATCTATCGTGGTTCTGGAACAGTGCTCAGCCTGTGCTCAGCTATTTTGGGGATAATTAACCACCTCCAGAGCAAAGTATTTGTTTCTAGACTATCCAAACCCCCTTTATCCACCCCCATCCTGACTGCTCATAAGTGTGCTGTGAGTCGTTAGTCATCTTGACATTAGCACACGTTTAGCAGGCATTTCTCACTGCTCACATAGTGGCAGCGTCATCGTGGCTAAACCGCCTTGACTGTCAGCCTGAGGAAGAATCACCATGACAACGACTCACGGCGCGGACAAAACGATTTAAAACTACACAACCAAAGATGTCATTCTTAACACTTTTGTTTTATGCATGATTTGTAACTGAATGAATCGTCATATCACATCATCATCATCATCATCATCATCAGTGTACAAATTACTTTCTCTCAGTTACTCTAGTTAACCGAAGTAAATGTGTCCAATGGGGTATCATCTCTAACATCACTGTCTCTCTCATTCACAGAACCTTTCCCCGCCTTAACTCCTGGCATAACGAGTAAGTTCTACTTCCTCTTTCGTAGGTACTTCCTGTGTTAAATGTATTTGTGTGTTTTTGGCTCGTTGCTGACCTTAGCTTGCAGCGCTGCACTGGCCCGGGGTAGTAAATAATATGGCCCGAACAAATATAATCCTGTCTTATATAAATAAATATATCCAAATATACACTTTGTATATACTAGTATATGCTAGTGAAAAGAAAGTCAGCTTATGCATTGATTGGGGATATTGACGGTGTTGCAGCCTGATGGAATGGACCCACTGCATCGTTCCAGCATGACACCCTGCATGCTGGGCTGACACTCCTGGTTATGCAGTTTGGTATGTTCCTTGATGAGAAAATTACATTTTCCACCACATATGCTATTTATCACCCTGGCAGACTGCAATACCAAACATGTGCAATTGCAACAGAGAGCGGTCAGGGTGCATTTTCACATTCCGCATCCTGAGTAATGGTGTGCACCATGCTGAGTCGGATAAGTCACAGGTATTCATGATTGCAACAAATCTGGGCACATGATTGGTGCGCTGACCGCAGGGAATTAGTGAAAGCGTTCATAACATAAAACCAGTGATGTCAACGGATTGAAAGAACTAAGCAAAACATGTGTTGCTTTATTAGTCTTATTGTCACTACTTTTTTTACTCCTCCCTCCTGTCTGTCTCTCATCATTTATTTTTCATTTCCTCCCTTGCTTTTATTTTATCTTTCCCTTTTCCCTTTCCTTGCCTCCTTTGACTCGATTACTCCATCCAACAAACTGTTGATAACCATCCAAGTCCCCCCCCCCCCCCCCCATTTTCTTTCTTCCTTTTTCTCTTTTGCTCATTCCTCTCCAAACAGGCCTTTTTTTTTAAAGGGCTTAGACCGATTACACTCCTCAATCTTTTGCTGTCAGAGTCGGGGTCATTGCCTAAAGCACGTCTGCTTTTGTTTAGAGGCTTGCAAAATATGAGCAATGGCATTTTTATGGAGCCTGGGCCTCTGTGACAGCAAATTTCTTCACAATTGTATTTAAAAAAATATTGTGTTTGGCCATTCTGAATAGTAATCAAGACTCTTATGATTTGTGGTTCATTGATCACAAAGTTAGGACAGAACAATGCATCTTTTTATTAAATTACCGTCCATTACTGCATGACAAATAATGTTTTTGAAGCTGTGTGCGAAAACAAAGTCATTTGAATCCGTTCTGTTGGTTTAGAGCTATATTACTGATGACCCGTGATCAAGCTATTCATTGTGTGTGTGTGTGTTGGGTAAAGAGACTAAACTTATTCTCAACATTTTCCACTTGGACTTTTTCCACTACAGTTACATTTCATAAAAGGCAAACATTCCTACAAACAGTCAGATCCAAGAGTCAACCGTCCCCTGACTCGTACACAGATAGCAGAGCCGATCACACGACTCCCAGCATGACGATAGTGTCAGATCTACTATATGTGTGTGTTCACTCACGACACCCCTGGTTTTGAGGCACCTCTTTAAAAGTGAGCACATGCATCTGAATCTGAACCCCATAGTACTGCTATTTATTTGCGTATCTTGGTGTGGATAATTGAAAGGTTAGCCTGTGGGTTGTGGTCACGGATGACAGAGTTGTTTTCTTTGTTTTTTGTTGTAGTTTTTTTTTTTTTTTTACTTTTGATACCCTTTATGATTTAAAAATACAGAATTTGTGGAGAATTTCTGAGAACAAGCTGATTTAAATGAAACTAAATGCTTATTTGGAAGATAACTTAAATTGAATTTGTAAACCAAAAGTCCACCAGTAATAAGGACTGTAGTCCATATGAGAGTGAAGATAATAGACTTGCACTATAGACGTGTCCAGTGAGTTAAAATTACAAAGAATATAACAGTGAATATATTAATGAAACACATGTATTGACCCGAAACCGACCCAAACTCTCATATAATGGGAAAACTTCTGGAGAACTAGTTCAGAGTTAGAATTGAATATGATCCATTTTAATTACTGCAGCCCCAACCTAACAGTAGACGTGTGGTGTGATATGACCCAGTATGTAACACTGGTGGGTTTTTGTCTCCATGGCAACCTAGAAGGCATTTGGCCTCTGATAAGAAAAGGGCTGCCTGCGCCCCCCACCAATCATGCCACACACAGACAAAAAAGTCAAAAATAAAATAGCACTAATGGTCAGTTTTGACACTTCATCTGGGTAAGACTTCATCTTTACAAGTAAAGCCAAATTAGAGCCTTAAATAGAACGTCTGACTAATTCAAGATCAGTCACTCCCTTGGATTTCTCCGGCTTTGCATGCACCTCTTTCTTTCTTTCTTTCCTTTCTTCCTCTCTTCCCCATCTTGCCTGCTCTAGCTGTTTCTCCTCTTTATCGCTCCCTGTCTTTTTCACTCACATTCTTTCACAGAGACTTGACAGAGTATTGAATTTTCAGACAAACCCTCTAATGCAGGATTAAAGATATTATGGCAGGATTAGCTCTCTCCTTTCACTTACCTTCCACCCTCACCCTCGTTCCTCACATGTCGCCACCCTTCTCCCTTTCAATACTTCCAATAATGCCTTCCCTCTCATCCCCTCTCTCCACCCTTGTTAATTTCACTCTGATTTATCTCCATCTCTCTCTTGCCACTCAACTCCCTTCATTGTGAGCTTGCCCTGATTAAAGCGGCTGAATACTACCAAATACAACCATGTAACTCTCGCTGCACAATCCAGGCGTTGCGTTCTCTGACTGATTCCGAACGCATGGCATGTGCCTCTGCGTGTCAATGGGCGGCTGATGCTTGTGACATTTGCTGGGTGAACCCAGCTCAATCAAAGCACACATGCATCAGCGTCTGCTTAAATATTGAGAACGTGCAATAGAGCTCCACAAGCTGACATTTGTTGATACCAGCAGAGCACAATCCCTCCATTGCTCTGCTGCAGTAATGGACCATTCACAGTCTAATTTGTTACTCTCATTAAGTCTGCCATGATTTCCTTTCTCACATGGCATCCATGCGCATTGATGTCAGATTGAACACAATGTGAGCTTTGTTCGTGGAAGCGGCCAATTTTATCGGTAACTTGCGACATTTGCTTGATTAATCGACTGAAAAATTCTCTCCTGGTTGATTTTTTGATGTTTTCCTTCTCGTTACTCATTTCAAAATCGGACTTACACTTGAATTTGAACGCCATATAGGTCTACCTGATGCTTAGACACTAAAAACAGCTCAGACTGCTTGTCTCAAATTTTTTTTGTTGTTGTTGTTGTTTCCATCATGTAAAGTTCTTTGTTGTTTACATTGTAAAAAACAAAGAACATGATAAGGAAGCATTCAAGGTCAGAGTTTATTCAAACAAAACCATTGCTGAAATCCAAACTAAGCTAATAGTTTACTTTTAATTAGACCTCTCTTTGAAGAAGTGTCTTTAGAAAGCTAGTTAAAGCTAGAGAGGCTAAATATTGCAGGTTACGACACAAAAAGCCAACACAATCCTTAAACTCTACATTTGTTTTTGCATTTATTTAGCTTGGACATGGCTGAAAGTACTCGGTATCACTCGTGCTGCACCCCCGACACGAGTCAGCATGTGGAGAAATCCAAAGCTTGACAGACCTGCTATGCCTGGTTAAAGGTGTTATGCTATGATTTGACAATAACTTTCAAACGGAGGGGATTGGCGAATGCTTAATTTGACGATCAACAGCTGCCCAATGCGATCTGCATGCTTGCCTCCCTTGTCCGTACTGCCAACCAGTAATGTGTCCTCCTGCCCTCCAGGGGGTGCCATGTCTGGGATGGAGCCCACAGTAGACACAGTGGCGGTGCAGCCTATCCCGACCTACTGGTACTTTGTGGGAGGTGGTGCCCTCTTGCTGTTGGTCACTGTAACGGTGGTGGTGATAATATGCTGCCGTCGGTACCACTGGGCAACCAAGAAGACCAGCGGCAGTCATCATCATTCAGTGATGTACCACAGCAGCCAGCAGCCAAATCAGCAAGCTCTCCAAAACTGCTACCAGAACCAAAACCTCAGCTATAATCTGATCCACAGCCCTAACCAAAACCACCTGTACACAGGTGCTGGGCAGAACCTCGATCCCATGCTTACCATCAGAATGGATAAAGACGACAGCTACGATAACCAATGGTGAAAAAGATGGGAGTGTAATTGATAGCCTCGGTCCATTAAAGTGATCAACAAGGGGTCAAAGCTCCCTGAAATAAATGATAAATAGCCATTTTCACATCAACACGCTTGACGGGTCAACGTGGAAGACTGTTTGTGTCCTGATGGCTGATCCGATCAACCAATCAGGATGTGCCTTTTCTTGGTTGGAATTGAACCTCTGACATTCACTTTTACATCTCTGTATGCAGATGAGAGAACTAAAATGCCGGCGAAGGCCTTATGGCATCATTAAAGTAAAACTTTCAGAATCCTGGTCTCTACAGCTGCAACTTGAACATGAACTGTGATCAGACCGATGCTCGTCGGGAGCCGAACAGACTGTGGACACAACACATGTGATGTCGGTGTTGTAAGGACACGTTTTCCCCACATCTATAAGTCGGCCTCGCTCTGATTTGCAGCTTGGACACTGCCTGCCTCTGAATACCCAGTCTGACAGAAAGGGGATTTACACCTAGGTAGAGGCAGATGGAAGTCGCAGTGTGTGTGCTGCATAAAGATAGGCGGCTTTTTCTTTGGGTCTGAAACAAGCTGCTGTTTTCTTGTCCACTTTGAAAGGCTGAGAGTGACAGAGGAAGATAAAGAACAAAAAAAAAAAGGAAGAGTTGCAGAAAGAATTAGCGCCGCCCGATCAGCCGTGACATGTCTTGCTCTGCGAACTGGCGACGGATCAGCGTCATTTTGTTTGTGTTCTGTCGGGTTTACACGACGGGATGAGACGGCTTACACCGGATGCTGCAAAACTAGGAATAAACACGTATGCACGGACATTTCGAAATGTTTTACTGCATTGTTTTTTCTTACATCCTGATATGCCTTTTTTCTTTTCTTTTTTTTAAAGTGTGCTTTAAATCTGTTACCTCTTCACCTCCTGAATGAGGTAGTGCCTCAGTGTCAAATTATAGTATGAATGGACGCAATGCATTGCCTGTTTCTAATGTCCAAAATAAACATCTTTGTATGACTTGCACACTTTAGATTGGATTGACAGGAACACATCCAGATATATTACGTATCCTGACGCTGCAGTTTTACTTTATTTGGAGCTTGTGCAACATTTTACAGCAGTTGAATCTTTTCTTGCATTGTCATGAATGACAGAACGTTTTGCGTACGAGCTCGGGAAACTGAAGATTAATTTTGCTTTTCAACAGGTGAGACCAAATATGCTGTGAGAAAGTGTCTTACTTATGAAGCGTTTCAGAAAACCACTGATCCAGGATCACTGGTCGGCTTATTTAAGCGTTTCATTCACCGTGAAGTTTAAAAAAAGAAAAGAAAAGCAAAACTGATTCCAGTGCAGCACTACTGTCACACAGCCTTGTGGTGTTTTCTTAATCATCTGTTTATGTGTTTATTTGCATTAAATTCAGGTGGGTTTGCAGACATTTTTACCTGATGACATGATGCACTTTTGAAATCAGGTTACATTTTATTTTGAAATGCTGATTAGCACTTTTCTGCTGCTTAACAATCATTTATTAAAGGCTCTGGCAAATTGATGACAATTTACTGTGAATCTTAATATAGAGAATAAATTCATTGATGTTTTGCTTGTCAACCAAATAACATTGTTTTCACATTGCAGTAGGAGGCTTGTGCTTCTGATGTATAGTTACATGTCTGTTTCTTGTACTCAAAAACTGTTTTGAGCAACCGTCATCATGTCGTTTGTATTCACTGAGATGATCTTAACTTTTCTTGACTTTCATCTGATGGCAAATTCTCAAGTTAAAACCATTCAGTGAAAGTGAATGTTTAAATTGAAGTTAATGTGGCTTTAATTATTATTATTATTATTATTATAATTATACAAAAAAAAGCATGAAAAAAAATGTGTTTGGTTTTACTTTAAATAGTCCAGATTTAAATTTGACACAGTTCACCATCTTTTGTTGTGTACCACCCTCTACATTATTGTGTTAAAATCCCCCAAACGTTTTTTTTTTATTCATCAAAAGCTGCTTGTTCCTATTCTGTTGCGCCCCCTTCATCAAGAATCCTCCCAGTATAAAAAAACATAGGAGGGACCTTGAGAGGCAAAAAAGACGAGAGAGCAAAATATATCTGAGGAGAGGGGCCCATTAAACCAGGGACCCTTTCCCTCCAGCAACGCTCGCAGAGACGGATGAAGATGAAAGAAGTTTTTAAAAAAAGCCCTGTTCTCCAGCCTTTCTAAAGACGAGACTTTTGTCTTCCTGGAGATAGAGGACTAACAGGGGAGGCAGGTTAGGGTTTTGATTGAAGGAAGGAGAGAACTGAGGGAGGAGGGCAGGTTGTTTAAAACACAAAAGGCACATGAAAAGAAGTGTTTGGGCCCAATCGGCTGTGTGGCTATATAGACACGTTTTAAAAGCAGCACGTACACAATCACACACACAATCGAACAAAACAAATCTGAGTTAGAGATTCCTTATAATTCAGCTATTTATATCAGCATTTATTGCATATTTAACATGTTGATATTGACTTATTTAATGAAATTTGTCTTGAAAAATGTGCTGCCGTCAACATGCCGTTTCTTTCTGAGCTTGCTTATCCGTCCCCGCTCCCTTCCACTCCAATCGACTTGTGCATGATTTACACTTTATGTGAATGAGGCTCGCGCAGTAAACGATCAATGCGAGTCTGAAAATCCAAAAGAGAAATGATATACGGTTGTATTGATGTTGTGCTGCCAGCGCACTTTTGTCTTTCACTCTCGCTCTATCAAACCTTTTGCAAGATTTGGAAAATGCACTTGTCACGCAGCGCTTTCAAATCAACCTCCCCTCACTTCTCCCTTTTCCATCACAGGCAACTTTGAAGCGCTTTAATATTTCTAATTAGTTAATGGAGCTGATTGCATTCATAAAAACCCTGCAGTAAGCACTTCCAGGCTTCAAGCCATCTCTAGTTCTTTTTTTTTTTTTTACTTTCTGCCTCCTCCTCCTTCTCCTGCAGAAATATTACAAGTGAAACCACTCTAACAGGTCCTCCAGCCCCCAGTGGAACAGCATATGGTGCCAAAGAGGCATCCATGCTTTTGCCTGTATAAAAGCCCCTTTTTATTCCTCTCTTTTACTAATTGGACAGTGGAGATAAAATGGGGCTAATGGGGAGTTTTAATCTCCTTTCAGATACACATGATTCTTTTTAGGAATCTAGCCTCGGGGCTTGAAACTAAGATCATTAGAAAGTGTTCAACCACCATCCGAAGAGTATCTTCATATTATTTCCTTTCAGCCGTCTTACTTTTCAGTCAGTCTGTCAGCGATTTAATGTTCTGTCTGTGGCCTGTGGTGATTTCAGTCTACCGTGAGAAAGGTTTTAAATGCTGGAACTTCTGTTGCGAGATCGTACATTTACACAATCAGGACAAAAAAAAGAGAAAATATAGTTTTACATTTCACTCAGACCTCCAGAAAATATTTAAAATTGTGGCGTGACCACAGGGATAAGTCATATTTGGCTTTTATTGTTTTTGTTTTTTAACCGGATGCTTTTGACATTATCGCAAGTCATGTTTATATCAAAAGGAGGACTCCAAGCTTGAGAGGGACAGATCTTGATTGTATTTTATTTATTTTTTGCATTGCACTCCAATAATATGCGGTTGTAAAGTACAACCACATGTCGAGTTTATGGAAATTCAATCTTGATGGTGTTATTTTTTATCAAATGAAGGAATCATGTTGAAGTTTGATTTCTCATTGTAATAAAGCAAAAATATTTTGTTCTTCTATTTCGGTGCCACAGTGAGGGATGAAACCGAACCGCTTCAGACTGGGACTGGTTTCGATCCTGTTAGACTGGATAAAACTGGCCTTGAAGTGATAAACTCTTAAACATCCGTCCCTGGCTTCAGCCCCTCTGCTCTTATATTTACTGTGTACTTTGTCTGCCTCTGTGAAGAAAAAGACATTGACTTTATTCAACATTTGAGAATGAATGCATCCAGTTTAGGATCGGATTTGTTTGTTGCCGTGACATTAGAATTAAAATGAATTTTGTTTATTCCAAAAAGGGGTTCTGGAAGTCAGTTTTGGGTAAATTCTCAATTTTGCAAACGTGATGGAGCCACGGCAAAGAAATGATCTCGTATTTAATCCATGTGGAAATGACTTCCTCAACAGAAGGTCTCATCTAAATGCATTAATCGCTTACCTGCTATTACTTAAAAACTGAGTATTCTAAGTTGTAATGATTATTTTTAGAAGGTAGAATCTGGATGTTAAAATTGTTTCATTGAAAAATGACCTTATCTAACTGAGGAAATGAGGTTCTATATCTTTTTCATATCTAATAAATTAGTTTTTCTCCTCTTGTCTTTTGAATATCTATTACGGTTTTACTTCATACTGTGTTTTGGGTTCCTTTGCCAGAGCAATACAGGATTATCAGCTGGCCAGATATTGCTCTATTTATTTTTCCTTTATTTAAACTGAATTGAAGCAGAATTGAGCTCCCATACCCTCCAAAGCCTTGTACTTCAGCCTGCCTCAGAAATATGTGATATTTTAGCTTGTTGAATTTCGTGGTCTTGGAATAAAAAGCAAATATATTGCGCGGAATGTGAAGGTAATAAAAGCGTTATTTTTCTAGTAAAGTCCTACGTATCTTTTTATTTCTACTCTTACTCTGTCTTTCTACCGTTCCCTTCATCCATACATCCATTTTCATCCGTCTTGTGGGTCACGGGTCTACGGGCAAGAGGCAGGGTACACCCCAGATGAGACGCCAGTTCATTGTGGTGCCACATGAAAAATAAATAAATACAGATACAAATGGACCTTTCACTGAAGTTGGGGGGGGAGCTGGAGAACCTGGAGAGAGCCCATGCAGACATAGGGAGGACATAAAAACTGCACCGTGTCACCCCCTACCATTCCATCCTAATCTGAAATCTCTGTTTTCTTTTCAAGGCAAATAAAAAAAAGCAAAGACACACATGACACAATGAAACGTGCATGCTGGCTGTTTGCAGGTAGTCTCTGCAGAATGTTGAGCAGCAGCAGTCATTGTCCCTCGATGGTCTGAGCACAGCTCAACGAGGTTTATGGGAGATGTCTTTCCTGATCTCTTGGGAAAGTTTCAACAAGATCACTAACTCTATTGAGCTGTTTGTGTGCTTTGATAGCTACAGCTACAAATGTAGCTTGTGAACTGACAACAGAAGAGATGGAGCGATCTTATCGCAACTTGTTGTAGACCGGAAGGAAGGGATTAATGCTTTTGCTCTGTCTTTTCAACAGATCCCAGGCCTATGGATTTTGGGAAAGACCCTGTTTTCAACCACAAACCATCCATCGATGGCGGTGAGGCTCCTCTCCTCTCCTCTCCTCTCCTCTCCTCTCCTCTCCTCTCCTCTCATCTCCTCTCCTCTCCTCTCAGCCCGAGGCTATACCAGCTGTTTTACCCTAAGAATAGTGAAATAGCTCTTTAAGCAGAGGCATGCTTGTGGGTCTTCGTTTTATTTTGCGGTTCCACAGAGAAAGCCTATGGCTGTGTGTGTGCGTGTGTGTGTGTGTGTGTGTGTGTGTGTGTGTGTGTGATGCATGTGACTGTGAGTTTCCTCTCTTCCTCTTTCATATTTGTGGCAGACAAAGTGAGCCAGACAGCTTCCTCCTGGGCACCTAGAAAACATCTGCCTGCTACAATCATGGATTACACCCTGTATGTGTGTGCGTGCGTGCGTGTGCACATGCATCCTTGTTTCCCCTCAGCACATGTACAAGAAGAGTGATCAGCGTCTGTTTACTACTTGCCTCTGTGGGCATTTATTTATAAAACCATCATTTGCTCCGTTCACGTGTATAACTTCCTCATGTAGATTTGCATGGTTGCTTGTGTCTGTTAGATTCCCACACTTCCCCACTCCCACAACACACACACACAACAAACCAGAGACCCCCCGTACAGTAATTCCATGTCATTATGTCAATAATAGCTGAGGCTGCTGTAAACAGAATGAGCTCTTCCCGGATGTATCAGCCACACACATAAACGTTTGAATCTATGTGTAACCAATTACGCTCACCTTTGCTTTCATTCGCTGCACTCAAGGGTTTTCCTGCATACCTGAAATAGTTGCTCTTAGCTCAGATAGTTCTCGTCTCCAAGAAGCACCAGTGGAATTTATCCAGTGTCTCCGTTCCACTGGGCCTTATGCTTCTTTTTTACGTTTAGAGGTGGCTAATGCAATAACACATACTCAATTAAACCGTGACAGTCTCCTATTAAAGGAACATATGATGGCTTTTGCAAGGTTGTTCCATCTCATCTCAAATCGGCCACTCGTTGGTCATGCATCAAGGTAAACATCAAGGTTGTGTTCATGTGTGTCTGTATGTCTGCAGGCCTACACAAAACTGTCTATATCTAACAAGATAAATACTTTTTTTTTTTTCAAACGCCTCCTGACTGCTTCTTATAATATAGAGAACTTAGTGGACACCAGTTGCTGTTCTTTGGCTTTCAGCATTTTTATTCCATACTTACCTGTTTTATCTGCAGATTACATCTTCCCTGGATGGCCGTCCTCCTTCTCCACCCCCTCCTCCTCCGATGTGAACCCCCCCTCCGTCACCCTGTTGTCGGAGCGAGATAAGGACAACGCCTGGTTGTACACGCTGGACCCCATCCTCCTCACCATCATCGTGATGAGCTCCCTGGGCGTCCTGCTGGGCGCTGTTTGCGCAGGACTGCTCCTCTACTGCACATGCTCCTACAGCGGGCTTTCATCGCGCTCCTCCACAACGCTGGAGAACTACAACTTTGAGCTCTACGATGGAATTAAGCACAAAGTGAAGATAAACCAGCAGAGGTGCTGCTCAGAGGCATGAAGGAGAGAGGAGGACATGCCCTGTGGTCCTCTCCAAAAGTTATTTTATTCTTGGTGTTGGACAAAACGAAGCACTATCTGTTATTTAAATCCCGAGTGTGCCCTATGCGGCTCCTGCTCTGATGTCTGATGGGGTGAAATTCAACCCAATTATCTGCGTGCCAGTGGGGGAATTTTAGAACTCGATCTATACATGCTACAAGGCCTGAACTGGGTGAACCCCTCACCCCAGTCTCCTTTACCTATGATACTGAATCTCCTCTGCCTGCAGGAGACATCCTGCTCGATGCTAAAAGCCTGTGAATGAATGAAGGAATGAGTATGAATAACAGTTTTACCATAGAATATAGCCCACCGGCCACTGGGATGAAGTTAGAGGATCAGATGGACTACAGCACCGATGAAAATATGGACATTTGGACCACAAATGACAGCAAAGTCCTGGATTGTTCTTTTTTTTGGGGGGGGGGGGCGTTGGCAATGGCATTTTTAATGAAGAGAAATTCATGAGCATGTGCCCATGGCTGGTACTTTACAAGGCATTTGTCCTCATTATCTTGAATATGAATGTGGCCAATAGAGAACGCATGCAGAAATCAAAACGCTGGAGCTTCTGACTGTCCGATTCAGCACCGGCGGACCATTGAGCGTGGGCACTCTGACTGAAATCAACACATATCAAGCAAATGCCGACCCCCCCCCCAACCACATAGAATTAGCCAGTCAAAAGAAAGGAAGAAAATGGACCTTTTCTTTGTTTCGTTTCTGAATTTCTTTTAGAATTCTGTGAATTTCAAACATTGTCATGACGGAGCTCGCTCGCTCCTCTGGCTGCCTTTGGTCCGCCCTTCGTGAAACCAGTGGCATAGAAGAGTAATAGTGAATATTCCTGTTTCGTTTTAGATTTTTGTCAGTTTTTTTTAAAACAAGGTCAAGAAAAGACAACTTCAGTTCATCGATATACCCCCATAGAGCTCCTACGCGATTTTAGACTTTCTTTAGCATTGTGATGGACTCGGATGTCTTAAATGTTACTTCAGTCCTTTTCTATTTTGAAATATTTTACATTACAGATTATCAGAGTAGACAAAGGATAAAAGAAGATGGAGGACAGAAAAGGAGAGGTTTATCTAAATCTAAGATACTGTTATGGAGTCGTGCTTTAGATTTAATATTTTAGGGTTCGTCTTTGTTATATATATCTATTTTGTTTTTACTTTTCAGACTGTATGACGCCCAAATGATGGACAGACACTGTGTGAACAGAATGTCAGTGATTGTTATAATGCAACCTATGGATTGCCAAAGAGCTGTGTATGTGTTCAGAAGTCTGGACAAGGTGACGAGACTGAGAGGGAAAAATCAGCCTGCCTTTTATTCACGGCTCTTTGCATCACCCCACCCCCCGAATGAAGGATGCTCCAAAGCGGATGGAGGCAGAATGACTAAAGATGAAGGACGGAAACCCTTCATCAACTTTCTTGGTCACACAATTCAGCCTTAAGCTAACTACAGTATACGCTGTATCGGAGGACAGCCATCAAGATGGGCCAGTGCTGCTGGAGAGACTGACGAGCAGGACACACACACACACACACACACACGTACATACAAAGAAGGATGAAGAGAGAGGAAGACAAAGAGAGAAGGAGGATGGGAAAATATGGTGGTTATGTTTACATGCAGAGAGGTTAACATATCGGCCCGTAACCCTTAAATGTGTATTTCTGTTAGCGCTGCGCAGCTCTTTCACCCAGGAAGTACATTCATGTGACATCATCTAATACTAAAGACACGCTGTGTATTTCTGTACCGCCATGGAATGATGATTTAACAAGATGGTTTCCCTTCGTTTTGATCTCACATAAAAAAGAAAACGTAAGGCAGCGAATAACACAAGATATAAACGTATTAAGAAGGGTTGGCTTCTTTTATACTGGTGAAGGACACAGGTTGAATGTTACATTTAATTTATAAGAGAAGATGACAAAGGAAATCTTAAAATCGTGCAAGTCAGACAAGAAAAACAATCAATTAGATGGCTTGTCAATGAGCTGCTGAACTCCTCGGCGACTGAGGCATTATAGATGTAAAACATAGCAGCAAACAGTCATTACCTTATTTGGGTGGCGCTGTTTCCGGCGACATTTGACTAACTTCTTATCATCAGCAATCAAACAAACGTGGCAAAAATACTCATGTGCATGCCTGAGAGGACCGATGGTTAATAAGAGGAACAATCTGAACACAAAATGAGAAGATGAAATTAAAATTTAAAAAAATAAAATAGAAGACGCATTCGGAAAGGAGGTCAGTGACTCTTGCAGAAAATAGACTCAAAACTCGCTGCCTGCTTCTTTTTCTTTTGCCCTCTGCTCGGCTGCAGTGGCTAAAGGTCAATCACAGAATATTTTTTTTAATCTGTCAAATATCCAGGTCAAGTGGTGATCTTCTGGTGGGGGGGGGGATAAAAGACTGAAATGGAAAGAAAGGGAGGAAGGAAAAGGGGAGTCAAAAATACCCATGTACTGTATTGTATTTATTTTGGAGTCACCGTTCTCTATTTAGTCTTTCTCACTCATCTGTCCCTGAAATGAAGAAAAGAAGGGAATCGTAAAAGGGTGTTGAAGAGATGAGCAAGGAGGGAGCGATGGAGGGATGAAACCATGGTGAGAAAGAGAGACAGATGGAGGGGTTTCTGTCCATCGAACTGCATTCTCATTGGACTGTTTTCCAAGTGCCTTGGAGCTCTCTTGTTATGTCTCTCTATCGCTGTCTCTCTCTCCTTTTCCCTCCAACTCATACAGTGATGATCATTGAGAAAAGAGTAACATGCACAGTTAACAAACAAACACACACACACACCTATTATCTAGCTCTTTGATTGAATCCAGATAGTATTACCTCTTATGTCTTGATGAACACACACACACACACATGCAGCCCCCCCGACACACGCACACACACACACACAAACACATTAAGACATGTACTGGCCAGGTAACTCAAACTGTCGTTTGTAGACTTTGTACAGAAACAAATCTTTTTTTAATGTTATTATTATTTAATAAAGGCTAAATAACAAATGATTGATTCTTGTTTCTTCTTGTGTGTTTTTGTTTCTTTTAGTTGTAAATAGTGGTACTACTTCAGTGACACACACACACACACACACACACACATATATATACTCAGGCCATAATTTAAATCTCATATGTCCTTGTCAGTTTAACCTCTCACGCATGCTTAGTCTTAATTTTCTGCTGTCATCTTTTAGATGTCAGTGGTTTGCCTCAGTTTATCTCATCTATCCCGCAGATACACACCAGACTGATCATTGCATCAGTCTCAGCAGAGTCATCAGCCACCACCACCCATGTCTGGACTCCATATGGGGGTTTATCTAGCTTCTGCTCAGGATTGCTGCCCTTGATGATGATGATGAATATATTTATTAGATAGAATGTTAGAGTACAAGTACAGTCACACAGTAGCATGTATTACAGTACAAATACAGTCAAACATCCTGTCTAAGAGGAGCATTTCGAAAAAGCCCTTGCGGTCTTGTTTCCGTTGAAAGTCCTTCGTACATAAATCATCGACATTTAAAAATACCAATAAAAATAAATTACTCCATTGATGCAAAATAACATTAAATTAAAATGACACAATATGTACAACGTAGGTTCAGTCTCAAACTCCCCGAGGAGTCAAATTACAAAATACTTTCTGACCAATTATCACATATCACCTGCTGCCACAAACAATTATAACAAGAATGCCCAGAGCACAGTGTGGTTTTGATTAGCTCAGGGCAGGTGAGGGGAGAGTTGGGGATGTTCACAGACTGGGGCTGGGTAGAGAGAGAGCTCCTTCCTAGTGTTTTTTTTTTCTCTCTCTCTCCCTCATAATACAGTATGATGGACCTGGAGTGGATTCTGCCTGTCAGACTGTGTGTTACTGTCACCTGGAGACATGCCTGAGCTGTCTCCAGGTGACAGAGAGGTTTCATGAGATTATGGTGAAATAAAGTGCCAGTATTATCAGCTGAACTGGCAATTAGAAAAACCCACACTCAAATATTGTGGCGTGTGATAAAATAATAACAAAATAATCCTGAATTCATTTCACATAATTACAACGCGGCTAAACTCCCAGAAACTCCTGACTTTACTTTGTCTGCCAGCTTGCATGACTTTAGCATTTCTGTTTTCAGTAAAACAACGAGTTGACAAATCTATTTAGATTTTCAGGATGAACTTGAATGACTGTTTATATTTGACCATCATCTTCGTTTATGGCCAAATATCTGTAGACATAATGTCATTCATATCAGCCTCAGCTGTATATAATGCTAACAATCCAACATTAGTACAACTCAAGCAGACCCTCGTTTCAAATAAAACCTCAAATAATAAAGGTAAACCATATTTGTTTTGGGCTTCTCCTCCACCGATCCATCTTTTTTTTCCACCCTTCCTTTATTTTCACTCTTGAACTTTTGCATTTGCACGCTCAATAGGCCAAAGCATGGAGGATTAGAGATTCTCTTCATTTAAACAAGCCGCGAAAGCTCGTTGCTAACGAACACTTACCCACAAACACACACAAAGCAGATGCCCATCCTGCTGCAGATTAGCTGGAAGACGGTGAAGAGGTATTGAGAGTGATGAACATGAAGTCAGATCTGGGAAAACAGTCACTTAAACGAGAGACCAAACTAAATATTAAACTTTAACATTTGAAAAGCCATAAGATGGAATGATTGGATGAAAGTCAACAGGAGTAAACTATAGTTGGGTCCATACCAGATAAACCAGTGAGAAGATATGTTTTTAAATGCACTTTGAACACTGGTGCTGATGCTGATGACCAGATCTGTATCACTTAACGCTGCTGATAAACTATCAAGTTCATCCTTTTCTGAATAGCAAGCCGATGCAAGGACATCAGAATCCAAAAGTAAGGTTTCATTTTGGGAGAAATGCTTGTTTTAATTTCTAATAAGTTCACTACACTCGGTGCCCCTCCCTGACCATCTGCCCCACTTTACAATGCTTCGTAATTGGCTGCAACTGCATACAGCAATGCTAATTTGATTTTAGCCCTCTAATTAGCTCATAGAGACAGCGATTTCTCCACATCAGCATTTCTTCACCTCTTTTGTATTCTTCTTCTTTCTCATTACTCCTGCCCTCATTCAAACATCGCTTCTCCAACTCTCTGTTGCTCCTCTCCTCAGGAGACAAACCCGGTTCTCACGCTGTCTCTGACATGAAAATACACAACTGTACAAACAGATCCACATGGATACGGAAACAGCGTCAACATGTTGGAACAGACAAACACCAGTGGAGTCTGAGGGTGCCGCCGGGCGCACAGCACTCTAACTGTACCGCAATCCCTCAATGGCCATCTGAGGCCGGATCTGGAAAGACAAGAACATAACTTTAAGTACCTAATATATATGCACGTGTTGCCGTTCGATTGTTGAGTCTGCAGATGCGACCGCACACTTCAGACGGCTTCCTAATAACTTGCCTTTGCTGAGAGAGTAGCCTACTAACACAGATTTTAGCTTTGTGCTGAGTAGTGGAAATCACTGAAAGCACACACACACACACACACACACACACACGCATACACACACCACACACACACACATGCTGGTCTTCCAATACAATAAAAAGTCTAATGAATATTTTAGACTTTTCGAAGTCGTGGTGCAGACAAGGAAAAACTGAAAGCTCTGTATATCTGCTTCTGAAATAAACCGCCTGATAACTGAAGATATCCTTTCAGACTGACGACCGCTTAAGCCTCTCTATCTTTATTCTTTAGTATGAATAAAATTAAACAAGCGGTGCCGCTACAGCATAAAGCACAGTCCCACTGATCTTCTTTAGCTTTGAAGTTTAGAGGTTATGAGGGTGTGATATCGCTCCTCTTGCCTCAGCCTACCTTTTATTTTTCTATTCCCGCCTCCCTGTCTCTTATAACACACACACACAGCTCACATAAAAACCAGCAGGCATTTTCCTTATAAATGTGGCAAGCCCGGTACGTACTGGAAGGTAGTTACACACATACCGGTATGTGCAGCGCTAACAGAAAGCCCCACACAGCCACAGCGGCTTCTTCCTGCAGAGCGATAGCATTAAACATTTAGTTCTTCCATTATGGACCATTGCTCCTAATATGGCGACAACAACATATATAAAAATTTGCATAATCCATAATAGAATCTAATGAGTAAAAACTCATTTAGGCGAGAAATCATTTCTGCAGTTTGTTTTTATTTATGTGCGCTGATGCCCAAACTGGATTCAGCTTCCTGCATTACTTACACCTTGTTGCCATTGCAAATAAAAAATGTTGCCTTGAGCTAAGACAGAAGATAGTAATTAGAACCAAATTGGTGCATACAGCACAATTCCTGCTTTTCCTGCAACACTTTTCCCTCAACCGGCTGCATTCCGCCTCCATCTTTTTTATTTCATTTATTGAAAGTAGTTATTGCAATAATGTGGTCAAATATTCATTGAACGTGGATTTTGCTGCCTCCTTTCACTGCCATCTTTGTTGCACCTGTTACACATGTCTTTCTTGGTTTCTCCACTCCCCAGCAAATTCACTGTAATTTATAAACCTTATTTATTATAGAGTCGAGCTGGGCGTACAGAACAATGGGACTAAAAAGCATTTTAAGCTTATTAAGGTAGTAAGACACAAAATGAAATTGCATGCTGTTTGACCTCTTACTGAATCTTATTTTTCAATTTGTAGAAAATAAAGTGAGCTAAGTGCAAAATGTCTTCTTTGCCGGGTGCATAAAATCCATTACATGTTTTTTTATTTTATCTTCCACCACCTGGGTGGGCGTCTGGGTGTGCGAGTCGTTCTTGGCAGCCTCCACCACTGTGTTCTACTAATGTCCCGAACTCACTGACTGCACGCTGCTAAATCAAATTACATTTCATCAGACAAAAGCTTTTTTTTCTTTTCTCACTACTCTGGTATAAATATGATTGTTCCAAATCTAATCTCAGTATAAGCTTTATTGCTTTCTCTTTTGTCTGCATGGCTGTTTGCCAGGTGCTGGCACCTATTCCTGAATCTTTGCCAAATAGAAAAAGTTACGCTGAAAAACTTTTATTTTGCATAATCAATGTTTATTTTGTACACTTTGGCTTTCCCATCTCTATTTTGTATACAACCAGTATTTTTTCATCATTTGTTCATCTCCATCCTCTTCCTGCCTCTTACTCGATTCAATATTTCTTGCATCCGCTGCTTCTTTTGCACAGTAAATGGTTTTCCTTCATTCCTCTCCGCTTCCATGAAACATTTTATCATCAGTCCTTCTTTCGGTTTTATTATTTGTTTTTTTTCAGTCGTCTTGTTCATTTGTTAAACATCCCATCAGTCACCATCCCTGCAAAGAACATTCTGTTACGATGATATCAGTCTTTCCTTTCGGTAGTCCTTTGCTGATCTAAAGCGGCTGCTCAGCCGCAAACACTTGTGCTCTTTAGAGTTGTCTGTTGACACTGCAACTCTTGAACAATCCAGAGCTGTGGTTTTCCCCTGAAGAGCATGTGTGTGTGTGTGTGTGTGTGTGTGTGAGCGTGGAGTTATGAGGATCCAGTGTCGGTGTGGTCTCACCGTAAACTCTCAAGTAGGCACTGCAGTCGAGCACACATTCTGCACATAAATAAACATGAAAACGGATGTGTTGCAGAAACAAAAAAGCAGACTAGCACAAAGGCATGCACGTCATACTGTACACAACACACTGACATGCCTCCTGCTGACTCCTAATCCTATAAATAGCAACAATAGCCTTCAGCAGAGTCTCCAAAAGAGCCGCGCAGAGTGGTCGGCAACAGAGCCAACACTTTCATCTGGGTAGGTGGCTCATGAGTGTGTGTGTGTGTGTGTGTGTGTGTGTGTGTGTTGCTCTCGCCAGCAGCAGAATGCCTGTGTGTTCTCTACTCCCTATCCTCCCCCACACAGGCAACTTTACATTAATGCAGAGGCTAATGCCCACACATACCTGTCTCTATGTGCTGGATCGGCTCGCTGAGCAAACTCGGACTCTTAGCTGCTCAGTGTTACATGAAACCTCGTATTGAATGTGTCTTTTTTTTTTTTTATGACTAACAGTGTATTTCAGGCAAGTAGAGCCAAAGTGGGAGTTCAGCTACTCTGTGGCCATTGTAATCTTAAAGTGGGTTCAAGCTTTTTCAATGTGAATATTTAAAATTGTTAAAGACATTTCATGTTGCCTCTATCCATTTCAGCAATTAGTTTCTGTTCTTTGACACTGAATGGCTTCTATTTACTTGTTGAGTAGATATAAACACCGTTTCTGTCATTAATCCCATGTTTTTACTTGGTTTTTTACGTGGTGGCATTCGACTCTGCCGCCACAAGGGGGGCGGTAATACAGTACACCCACAAACTGTTTGCAATGACTAGCCGTAGCCGTTGCAACTCGTATAAAAAATTAGCTGGAGCTTTCGTGACTGGCTTACTTTCCTGCTTTGGACCCGAAAATGGCTCCTGTCACCATCGAGGACAAAGCGGACACTCTGTTAGAACACCCCCGGCCCGACCTAAAATCTACCTCATTTATCATGGTCATATTATGCATGTTCAATGATAGTGGTAAATAATGGCTGTTTATTTATAATGCAGCCTCACAGGTAGCACGGACGTAGTGTCTCCCTTGTGCCGGTCCCAATCCCGGATAAATGCAGAGGGCTGCGGCAGGAATGGCATCCGGTGTAAAATTTAGCTAGAATTAAGTATGCAATCGACTAGAACAGGGATCGGCAACCTTTAATACTCAAAGAGCCATTTGGACCATCTCCCACAGAAAAGCCGCAAAACCCTAAAACCAAGGATAACACTGCATATTAACCTGTATGCTGTATAAAAAAAGAACTATAGTCTGTTCCATTTATGAAATCAGATCTGCTGCAGGAAATATGTCATTTTATTTCAAGATTCAAGATTCAAGATTCAAGATTCTTTATTGTCATTATGCCAACATAACAAAATTGTGTGAAATTTCCGCATGTAACAAAAACATTTTGAGCTCTGAAAAAAAGACAGTTGGTCGATGTTTACTTTCAAATAACGTAGTCGATGCCTGTTTGAGTCGTTCTTGTATTTCGAAAATAGAAATCCAAACTTAAGTCATCCGTCCGCAGCGAACCAATAATGCCTTCTGCTTCTGTGTTCCGTCATCAACACAAGTTTGCCCGAAATGAAAGGGAAACATTGAGAGGAAATTAATCTGCGCGTGTATAGCAGGAAGTGTTCTGTTTTCTTCAGAAACTTTTCTTTTCTTGGATTTATCCATCATTTACCTACCAGGGGTCGAAAGGCCACCTCCTCTACAGAGCCGGTGATGCCGGGAACCAACGGGACTGGAATCCTATTTCAACTGATGCAGCACAGGAAATGAAACTGCGCCCAATTTTGGTGACTTTGTTCCATTTGCAGCAGTTTCTAGCACTGTCAGAGGGAAATGAGGCTTCTGTGACATGTATTGAAAAATGTCATATAATGAAATCAGAGAAGTAATACAAGATGATGCAAAGCAGGTCTGTCATCATGAGGTTTCTAATAACGTCTGCCTTTCCCTTCTATGTGTTGCCTTCTTTATCTCTCGGAGGCATAGAAAGTCCTATCAAGAAGTTTCTAATAAAGAGAAATGACTTCACGTGTTAATAGAGCCTCAACACATCAATCGCAGATCAGTGTGTGTGTGTGTGTGTGTACAGCAGCCTTATTTGTGTGGAATTGTGTTTCACCATGTTGTGCATTTACCATCAGCTTGGGGCAGTGTGTGCTTATTGGATCGTGATAGACTGGTGTATTATTCATCAACTGATGGAGAGTGACAGATTACTCTGTGTGTGTGTGTGTGTGTGTGTGTGTGTGTGTAGCGACCAGTGTTGGAGTAAAAATCTGCTGTGAAGGACTATACGTAGAAATGAATGTTATTACATTAAATCTTTTGACAAATGAGTTCACACTTTGCTGATTAAGCCTCAGCTAGTTAATATTTTTTTTTCTCAAGGCCTTGGTCAGGAGTCTGTGGCATCCCAGTAGGCACACTAATACCAATATGTTGTACATCAACCAGGAAAGAAGGAGCGAGCTGCTGCAATGTTAGCTTTTGTTGCTTTTTTGTCCTTCCATTCGAACAAGAAAATCTCAGGGATTAAAATTATAGCAAGCACATTCCAGAGTAATGATTTTTAAAAATGCCACACTACCATCGCCCGTTGAAGACAATGACGACACAACGTTGTATTTTGACGAGGTTGCAGTTCCTGTTGCAGTTCCTGCTACCATGTTTTGTTTGTGCTGCAGATTTCTTGAAGGTGTTTGTTTTGAAAGGTTACGCACCAACTCGTCTTGCAATACATACCATATCGCAGTCAATCGTTTGCCCAGATGTGCACATGTCTGGGCAAACGATTGCCCAGATGTATGCACATGGGCCATTCAGAGAACGTGTCCTAAACTGGCCTCTGCCTTTTCCTAAGTGGTTGGTTTAAGTGACTGTCACTTTAAATGCTAACGAGACACTTCTCACCCAGCCTCCTCAAACAAGGGCAGCGCTTGATGGCAAGTATAGCATCTCGTTTCCATAGTAATTCCTGAGAGGGGGGGGGTAATAATTTGTTCCGGTCTGTGCAGGCAACAAGCGAAGTCATCAGACATGAGGTGGTTTGAGAAAATGGGACTGAGTTTACAAACAATGGGGCATAAAATCGTAAAGGGCTGCGGAATGGCATGGTTTCTGATCACAAAAAACCTTTTTTCCATTTACCTTTTAAATATTCAAAATGTAAATGAATATTTACCGTATATTTTAGTTATGATACTCGTGTAGTTGCTCTTTTATGCTTAAGTGCATCCTTTCAGAGGCAAACAGCTTCTGAATCTGTCAGTTTCATGTGAGACATTTCTCAAACAAAGAGCTTTTATTATCAAAACCTGATCAGACATCAGATCCAGGACACGGACTCTGGACTCCCGTGTCAAAATACCTATTTTTTTAATGCAAAATATGTACTCGTAGTATTTCATACCAAGTAAACATTATACTTCTGTTTTTGATAATAAGCAATGAATGAAAAGCCAACAAAAATAAAATCTCTAAAGACATTAATGCTGCAATTTAACGAGTCAGATGGAAATGAAAGATGACAGCAGGCTCAACTGGTTCCTGCTGAGTTAAAAGGGGGTTACTGGACTCCTAACACATCTTGCACAGCGTGAAGTGTGTTTGTAGGGTGTAAGATGCACACACAGTGCATTCTTCATCGGCCTTCGAGAGTGTGTGCATGTGTGTCTCCCTTTCTGGGGTCCTCTCAGCATGTCATTGTAAGTGACAGCTGGTGATTTTCAGCAACAACTGTTCAGACTGAGGAACCCCAGCGTGCAGCTGTAAATAAAAGCTCGTTCTGATTTAAACAACTGAGCCCCCACACCTTCTGTCCTGGCTGGCAGCGCACAGAACACCAAACAGACAGAGTTCGCGACTGGTTGTTTGACCTCGCGAAGCATTTAGCAGCTTAACAACCAAATATGTTCCCGAGAGTTTGTGGAAACCAAATCAGCGCTGGGAGGAGAGCGAATGTTGGGAGGATCATCCAATTGGATGTGGAAGTTGCTCCAGGTCTGCGGGAGGTCTAAATAGCCAGCTGTTTACTCACACGGTCACCATGGTAATATGTTATTTCTCATGTAAATCTTTATGTTTTTTTTTTATGTGAAATCTGCCCCAATCTGTAAAAAAGAGGTGCACACATAAGTACAGCATAATTACCACAGGAGGACGACAGCCCATAACTGCTGGAGTGATGCTTCATTATGTTGCACCTGACTACAATTAGTCTGGATCTTCCAATAGACACACACACACACACACACACACACACACACACACACACACAGTGCTGTTCAGATGTGGGATATGAAGAGAGGGAGTCAACAGAGAAAGAAAAGCCCTTACTTGCCTTCATTATATGTTGACTTGATGTTCGGACAAAGCTTCTGTTGCTGCAGCGCCAACAATAAAGATGTCACTATTGTCCCTAAAAGGTACAAATAGTTCCCTTAACTTCGGTACTGGCGTTGATGAATGCAGGCTTTGCCTTAGAGGCCTCCATCCATTGTCACGCAACTTGAATTATTAGACACGCTTAATGATGTCTGACTCTTCATGGGCGACCCATTGCTGCATTCATAAACAGGAAGCCGGACAAAGCGCGAGTCTGGGTTAATCCACCCTTAATATACTCCCTTTTGTTCACAAAGATTCGGTGGTTTGGACTATGAAATCTTCATGGTGTCAGTCTTGCAGGTTTTTCACACTTCGTATCAAAGCTGTCATTTATTTGTTGCTGCACAATTCCTCTGTACTTGTTTAGCATTAAAGGTTTGCCACGTTACCCCCTCATCCTGTGCTTTTCTGCCTCACATCTAAACAAAAGATGAATTTGCCTCTGCTGCTACCTCCGCCGATATTCTTTCTACCCATAAAGAATGGCAGGGACTGGATGCCCACCAGGCTTGCCTTGAACAGGCTGTGCAAATGGAGATGCTGTTTAAATTGTCTTTTTTTTGTTCACCCTTTGCCACATTTCTACTCGTTCTGTTCCTCTTCTCTCATACGTCTGTATTTTCCTTCCATACAGGCTACAGAGACTCTTGTCTTATGAGAACCCTAGATCTCTGCTGCTGGCTCAATATTGTATCATCTATCACTCTGCAAAGAGCTGCAGGCCGCGTCAGCCCCAACGGCCCAACAAGAAACCTGGATTCATTACGGTAGACGGAACCCTGCATGTGTGGCGGGCGAGGGGACGAAGGGGAAATGCAGATGCCGTCAGACAGAGATGAAGACTCAACTGTGTCAGAAAGACAAACAGACATGCACAGGAGGAATGGAGAAAGTGTTAAAATGGCAGAGGGGGGGGGGGGGTTCTGTGCTCAGAAGAGAAGAAAGAAAAGATAAAGTCATGTAACAGAAATAAAAAATAAGCAGAGAGAAAGATAGATAGATGAATATATAATGCTTAAAGGCCAGTGTGTGTGTGTGTGTGTGTGTGTGAGGCTGCAGTAATCATTCGTGCCAGTCTGACTGATGACTGACCACTGCCGCTGTTTAAACATTTAGACTCTTCCAGGACAGAGGAGACGAGGGAGGAGAGTGATGGTGAAAGGAAGTGAAGAGAACGATGGAGACCACAATCGCTGTCAGACCTTCCTTCCTTTGTTCACAGCCCTCACTGGAAAATATGAATGAAGTCCTGGGGCATCCACAATTTGCTTTTAAAATATTTTCATTTCATTAATGAAACCAAAGCGCTTTGGTTGAAGTCCATTTAAGCTATTTAATGTGAGCAAGACAGAGTGCAGTTTAAGGAGTTATAAGTTAAGTTATATATGTTATACTAGTTATTATGGTTGCATAAAGAGGACACTGTCAGGATTCCTGTCCTGCTCGAACAAAGCTCGGCCAGTTCTTGGTTATGCTGCTATGCTGGGGGATTTCCCATGATGCACTGAGCTTCGCTCCCCTCTCCCTCTGTTACTAACCTGATGGCTGTGGTTCAGTGGTCGAGCGACCGAATGCTGACTCATGTTTTAAAGCACGTTTAGTGCTTAGTAAAGCATTATAAGTACAGTTCACCCTCACCTCTTCCCCAGATGATGACACTGATGATAATATAACTTAATATCATCAATCATATTATAATAATGCGAGCACATGATGATGATGATGATGATGATGAAAAACAGCATGCTCATCATCGTGCTGTTGTGTGTGAGTTACCTACCAGCCACTGTTCACTTGGTAGAGAAAGAGAAGATTGATGTCAATCAATGCGTGTCCGTTTAGAAAAGTCGACTGTTTTTACAATTACATTAACATTAATCTACAATGAGGACCAGTCTTAGAACCTGCAATCCTTTCAGCCCACGCTGCTGACTTAAAAGGCCCTTACTCTCTCTCTCTCACACACACACACACCAATCCACTCTTGGATGGTTTTATACCACTGCATGTTAACCCACAATGTTTAAATCCTCCCACATGATGCTGCATGAACGGAACAAGTGGATTTATTATTGCAAATATTTGTAAAAAATGGGCTCATTGGAAAAAAATCAGGACTCACCCCACAATGAGGGTGAACCCCGCCTCTCGCCCGTAGCCAGCTGAGATTTTTGCAGATAGTTGCAACTATACAAATGTACAAACTACTACTAGTACAGTAAGAGAACTGTAATGCAATGTCTACTTTAAATTGCTGAATTGCTGAACACAAAACACTAGACAATTTTTTTGTAATTGTAATTTAAGCAAGGTCAAAGAGTATTCCCTGGAGAAATTAGATCATTCCGTGCTTAGTGGATACTGGTGGAAATATTCTGGACATTAGAACACTAACAGGTGTGAGACACGGAGGCGGAAACAGTAGGACTGGAAGGCGAGAACAGAAAAGTCACAAATAATGAAAGAATAAAGGCAGTAAAAGTTGCCGTGAATGACAGATGGGTTCAGGAATAAATAAGAGTTTTAGAGAGAAAAGGCATGGAGGAGGAGGCGTGTGTGTCACTTCACACCAACAGTCTGGATGCTCGACTGTTCTTAGGGCCTCCAATATAATTCACCCGTTCCGCCATGTCAAGTTGTCCAACGCGGCCCTGCAGGGCCCGTTACGCCTCCATTTCTCCTCGCTTCCATATATGGGTATCCTGTCCCCCTGCAGCGCTCAAAGGGATTATTATGTTTATGTCCCGTGCTGCTCCAGTGACCCTGTGACAGAAGAGAAAGTCTGTGCTTCCATCGTCCTTCAGCGTCTGACTTCTGTGCATTTGCAGGGAGGCATTGTGATAATATTTACATTTTACATTTACATTTTTACATGTAAATACTTTGAACTGTTTGATAAATTGGGAAATCCACTCGTTTTTTCTTTTCTTGTTAAAAACAACTGACGATAACGCCCTGTGGAGGTTCCAAAAATCCACCAAGGCAAAAATGAGATGAAATATACACTCCGAGGAAGCTAGTGTGCCCAATCAGAACACAGTTCAGCTCATAATCATAATGTCAGAGCCTGTTCAAGGCGGGCCTTTATTTCGCCTCGTATTCCATTTAGACATTTGTTTTTGGTAATATACAGTCATGCCAGTGAAGTAAATTGAATCTGCAAGAGAAAGGGCAAGAGATTAAGACAAAGAGTCTGAAAATAGGAGAAAAAAAGACGTCTGACGAAGAGGAAAAAAGCGCAGTCTTTAAATGAGCATGTAGAAAAGCGGCCTGGCACCAGAACAGACACGCCCCATCGCACAACAGTCGAGACATTAACTTCTTGACTGGCTTCCCCCCCCTGCCATCACTCTCTCTCCCTCCCGTTTCCCTTCCTCCCATCTGCTCTGCCACTGCACCTGGCCTCTTCACTTTCTCTCACTCCACTTCCTGTCTTTCACTCCTTTTCAACATCTTCTCCTCATTTATCCTTTTTCTCTGTTCGCACAATCTTAGCCTCCTCTTCCTCTCGCCCCTTTCTTTGCAACTGAATACATTTTTTTCTGTCTTCTGTGTGCCTTCCTAAATCGTTTTTTTTTTCTGAACCATAATCATCTCTATGCTTTTGACATCTCCTTCTCCTCCCTCTCTTGAGCTCATATTCTTGCCTTTATTTCCACTGTAAGCTGTTCTCCCTATTTGCACCCTTCTTTTCTCCTCCATCAGGGAAGCTCACTGCGTCTCCATTTTGGCCTAGAATGAATGAGCCACGTCTGGGAATTGGGAGTCGGGACCGCGAAGCGACTCTCAAGAAGAATCCCGGAGGGGTTTGACACAGTGGCCATATGGTGGATCATTGAGCCAACAGCTCCACACTCAGACAGGGAGACACACTGACAGACGCTCAGTGTGAAGGAATGGATGGAGTCTCCTGTGGCCAGTGGGCAGGTCCACCGCTCATTAGTTTCCCATGGAGAATTGATATTATTCACTAAAGTGACCACATGAATAAGTGTCTGTGGGTGTGTTTGGGGGGGTTCAGTGGGTTCAAGTTAAGAAGAGTCACAAAGAGGATTTAGTGGACCATTGAAAAGTTGATGTCAACCCTTTCCCCCCAACATTTCCAGGATAAAAGAATCCCCGGTAATCTGTACGGCTTGCTGTTCCACCGGAACGTCATGTTGTTTGTGTTCTAACTGTATCACAAATAACACTGTGCGATCTGTGACAGGTGTCGTTATTAGACAGATTTTTACACGCCGTTGTGGCGATTCAGGTACTTTCACGCCGTCAGCCACAAAGAAGATGACTTGGATTAGACGTATAAAGAATCCTAACACAGATAAATGCTGGGATTAACTGTGGACTAATCTAATTTATTCGGACACGTTTCTGTGTTTTAGATACGATTGTAATGAACATACAGTGTGTTTATTTTTACGTATGTATTTATGTATAGGATAAGCTACAATAACCATTGCTTCTGCCTATTCCTTTTTTGGTTGTAATATATATTTTGTTTTGTCTTAATCTGACAACCAAAATAAAACTAATCATCAATCATCATCATGTATACATGTATTTATGTATACATGTATTTATGTATACATGCATGCAAAGCATGATCCATTGTGTGTGTTGTTGTTGCGTTTATGCTGATCACCCTTCCACCAGCTTTCTTTTTCCAAATAAGAAACAATTTTATTTTAATTTATGCAACTGATTCTGCCAGAGTCATTGTGTTCCTCGCCATTACACACACACTGACTAAATTAAAAAGATTAGTCACTTTTGACAACTTAAGTGTTTTCTTGTGTGGCTTACTCATTACAATCTGACTTCAAGCAAAAGGCTATCTGCTGCCTGCACAAAGTGTGCTGTTATTTTTGTCCATTTGAATCGCATGATGTAAAAAAACCCTCCTTGAATCCCTTCTTTACTACATTGCCATTGTATTTAAAGCAGTTATACACAACATATTGTACTTTTAAACTAAATTCAATGCAAATTAGGTTTCAATATAATGCATCACGATTTCTTTTTACTTTTTTTGTTGTTGTTGCGTGCCTGTGACAAAACACAATGACAGATATTGGAGGGGGTCATTGAACCCATAAAATTACCATTATAGTATGTCTTACTTTAAGATTACCGTACATTTTGAACTGCTATATTATTATTGTTAATGTAATTAGTTTTCTTTCCCCGGTTACCCAGTCATGCCATTTTATTCTCTGTGATCAAATTACAGCTATGGGAAGTGGATATTTAAATTTACAGTCTTTTGTGGCATTTATGCATTTCTCATTGAGATGACATTATGGATAATAGAAAGTGAGTTTGGAAAGAGATAGGAAATGACATGGCCAGCTGGTCCCCAGCTGGACTGGAACCGGGGAATGTTGGGATTCACAGTTAGCATTTTAATCCACTATAAATCACTGGGGCTCCACAGCCAAGTGGAAATTGAATTTTATTTTGTCGTCATGCATGTGGAATTGGCAGGAGGTCCATCATTTGAAAGTGTTGGCACATTCAATATTATGAATTAATGCTATGCAGAGATCAACTACTACAGATACTACTATAAGATGTCTTCGGGTCAGTGAACAAGTGCCAATAAATACCCAAGCAGTCTGTCAAAGCACCTGGACAATTAGTGATGATTCGAAAGACACCTCTCAAGAGTATGGACCAACTTACCCAGGATGTCAGTCTAGATGACATCATCAGGAAGGAACTCTTACTGTAATACCAAATATGGGGATCAAGAATTACATGATGCATTGTGTTCAGAAAATTCTGTAAAGATTGTATTATTTCTCAAAGTTTGGAACAAGGGGGGGAAACAAATGTTGACCTTCGAGATCCTCGAAAGCAGGTTGCTATCGAGTTGTCTGAATTGATGATTGCAGAGTGAGAAATCACAATGTGACAGTGCAGTATTTGTGCAGAGGAAGAAAATCGATCGTAGAAATGAATGCAGCACAATGTGGGAAGTGAAGGAAGACTTTCTCTATCGTGTTTCAACCTGGGATTGAAATCCAGTCGTAAACTTCCTGTGTCGTCCTCGGTGATAAAAGTACCTCTGGAGTCCCAAACTAATGCTGTGCTTGTGCAGTGACACAGGGAGAAACAGGAAGAAGCAGGAAATGAACACTTGGGAAGCGAGTTCCTCATCCATCAGTTTCAGTTTCGCTTTCCATGAATTTCATGATTGACGTCCTCTAGAAATATTGCCACTGTTCTAGAAAACTTCTGTAGATTTAATTTGAAATGCATCGCAATCATCTAATTACATTGATTCCATGCGTTTAAATCTCTAGGTTCAGGATCCCATCTCCCGTTTGGGTTGGTTCGAGGCCCATTTCTCACATTCATTGTTTGTTGTCTCGCTGAATGCATTCCCACTTTACACTGGCTGTTTACAGACTGATTACACCTATGATCAAGTCGAGTGCTTGGAACTGCAATGAAGTCTATCCAAGAGTAGTTTTTGAATAATATGAATATGAATATGAATATGAACTTCGTTTCGCTGGGACTGACGTCCATCTTGGACTCGCGCCTAGAGAATGCCGTTATAACCGAGGTCATGACGTACGGCCCACTCATGAATAATGTCCCAGTCCTAGGGTGACTGATGCATGATGTGCTGTCTCGGCTGTTATTGGTAGCGGTCAAACATGGAGGAGCCACCTGTGAAGAATTGCCGTACCAGGTCATGTGGACACGTTTACACGATTCAAAGGAGTGTGTGTGTGAGTCAGACGGATGATTATGGAAACAATCGGGATCATGAGTAACTAATCAGTGTTTTCTGTTCATATCGGTGGAATAACAACACAATGTGTTACACACTTGTGACCCATGCTGCCGTTAATAGCTGCGATATTTACTTGGACAGTTTGTGTTTTCTGCCGGATTTTCCTCATTTGAGTTTAATTGACACTCTGAACAGACCGCAGGTGCCCGTCTCAATAATCGTTGCTATGGAAACTAAACTTGGCGTGACAGATGTAATTGTGGCAGATTAGGATACGGCAAACCACAAGGGACACGCACGGGTTGGCACACGGGAAGATAGATAGTTGAACAATACAGAGAAGGACACCATTTGGAAAATAATAAATGATTCCTAAATGCCAATAAGCAGATATAAATATTTAAATCTGGATCATTATTACGGTCGATTAACTTGAATAGGTGTAAATATCACCGATTCACAGCTCTGAATGCAAACCGCTGATTCCAATTATTATTTTCTTCTTGAGTAATTCCTTCAAATTAACATCCATCAATAAAGACACTGACATTTTCACCGATTGATATAAAAAACAGTTAAATATTGGGATTATAAACTCAGCACTGTTCATTGGATCATTCTGTTAGCAAATTAAAATGAAGAAAAGCTGAAGTTCTCAGGAGATCAGGAGAAACCGGATGTTCTAAAAACAATTAGGGAAAAATACTGCTTGGGAAATTTGCTTGTGTCCTTTTGCTCTGATTTGAAATTTGATTGGGTCAGGCAGGCTTCACCCAAGTACTGATTTATTGTTTTATGCGTCAGCCCTTCAGATGTAGTGCCAATTTATATTCTCTTTTGTCAACAAATTGAATTTGACCGTGTTTTATGCGCTGACATTCTACAACAAAATATCTTACTGCATTAATATTGTTGACACTATATCATGCTAATGGTTTCCCCTCTGTTGATGTTTCAGTTTTATGTTGAACTAGATGACAATCAAATGAAATTAATGCAGTGATAATGATCAATAAAATCCTGATTAGTTGCTGATATAGTGATTACATGTTCTGGCACGCTGCAGAGGTCATTTTAAGAAGTTCATTGTCGAATAAGGGGATGATGCGGTGATCTGTTCTCACGAGTGTCACAGGAGCAGCAGCTTATTGGTCGATACCTGAGGAAGTGGAGTGCTGTTTGTGTGTGTGTGTGTGTAGGTGTGTGTAGGTGTGTGTGTGTGGGTAGGTGTGTGTGTGTGTCCTAGAAATGACAACAGCAGAGTGACGGGGTGAGCATGCATCACACACCACTGCAGTGCGAGCACATAAACCCTCCTCTAGATCTGGTGCCAGCATACGTGCGTGTTTGTGCGTGTTTGTGCGTGTGCCGTGTCTGTCTCGGTGCAGATGCGTGATCCCGCTTCCGCGTGTGATTGGCAGGGCCCGTTTGGGCGTCGTTGATTACACACAAGAGGGCGACCGCCACAGATGAGCTCTGTCAAGCTGTCTACCCATCAGACACCCACACACACACACACTTACACACACATACACACACACCAGCCCACTTTCTTTCTCAGATTTGTTTTAAATAAATGCACATGCACACACACACACACACACTATCTCTGTTTTCAAACAGGTCTAGAATCCCCACTCTCTACGCTCACAAACGCACACAGCCGTGGTCGACCTCTGGACCTGGTTTACTGATAACAGCAACAACCGCTCTCTCTCCTCTGACGGGAGGGACTGCCTCATTTATACGTGAGGTTTGATGGATGTGTTAGGAATCACTTACTGATGGCTTGAAAAGACCGAGCTGAGATTCGCAGGAGCACATTTTCAACGCAGGACTTTTTTTTTGCACGATGGCGGCCATGTTCACAAGGTCAGAGTTCTCTAAAGTACCCAAAGTGAGACGCGGCAGAACATTGCTGCAGTATGTTAAATTATCTGTAGGCCTTCAGCCCCAATATGAAAATCCCTTTTCCATCTCTCAATCCCAGGTTGAACCCTTTAACCAAACATTAAAGCAAATGAATTGACTTTATTGCCGTTTAGAGGAAGTGAAACAGGCCAGAAACTTTGATTCTCATCATACTGACATAGCGACACGTTTTCACAGATCTTACAGGCACGAACGAGATGGTCAAGGTTGAAGGTAGAGTCGCTGCAATTCTGCATGAAATGCTTGTGTGCGTGTGTCCATAGCCTCGCCTGTCACACATACACACAAGGGCATTCATTGGCACAGTGCAGCTCTTTAGGGATTAATTACTGCCCTCTTGCATCTTCATCATCTCAGTGCGCTCCACCGCCGAACGGACTCGCTCTAATCCTGATAGTCGTGATGCAGAAGCGCCTCCTCTCGTCACAGTCGTATCTCCTGCAACAGACGGCCAAACACACAAAGGCCTTCATCTCATAAAGGACGTTACGTGTTGAATTTTCAGGACTTACCGATACACCTGAGACCAGCATACACACACATGACCACACACACACTTCATCCAGAATGTAAAGACGTTTGTTCATGAACGCGAAAACCTGCCTGCTACATTTTAAAGTAGCTGCAACAGATACAAAATGTTTTTGTTTTTATTTTCCTTTTAAGACCTCTTGAATTCCCTTCTGTTACGTAATCACGTGTACTTTTCATTGGCACTGACGCATTCCATTCTCTGCTAATTGCTTTGTCTCCTTCTAGCCAGCAGGGTGTTAGCACAGGTTCAATATGCAAAGCAGAGCAGACTCACCGGCTTTTGCTGAGCTATATCTAAGAATCATCCTATTTCCTGGAGCAGTGAAGGTTTTTCATTGCATAGGCGATTAATGCAAAGTGTATTCTATTCGTTATCATTATGCCTTATGAAAGTGACAATTAAAAAGTGCTAACAGATGTGGGGGAGGCCAGAACCATCTCACAAGCAGCACATATATTCATATTAGTCAGTAAGAATTTGGTGAAATCAACTTAGTGTTTTTTAACTCTTTCAGAAGAAACTACTAAATTTACTGCCTAAATGAGGGAACACTGTACAGGTGGTCTTTAGGCGTTAAAATAAATTCTATTTGGTTTTCATTCAGTAGCAACCATATCAAATCTCGAAGCATGTGAATATTTAAGAGAGGATATGTTTTACATTTGCTTTCATCACATCTGAGCTGGTGACGTCAGAGCACAGGCCTGGTGGCAAATCTCCACCAATCCACCCAGACCGGTGAGCATGCTTAAGCAATCATGACCTGGCATAAGGTCCATGTACGTAATCAATTATTCATTTGGGAGGTTGGGGAAGATGGGCCCATCTGCTGAGGGGAGCAGTCCTGGCTGAGTTATTGAGCTCTCTGCTGTCTGCTGTTTCATAATGATCCAAGTATGTATTGCTCTGCAGCGGGCCTCAGTCACAGTCAATCAATATCAAATCACTGCGTTTTGAAATGTAAACCAATACGTCAATTGATGAAATAACAGCAGACTCTTCACTTTGATTCTGCTGATTGAACTTTTTCCCAACAGGCAACATTCCCAGGTACTTCTTTGAATAAATGTTTTGTCCCGCTTGCGCATATTACCGGTACTCACACGACATCTGCCTGACAGCCTTTTCAGAGCGAGTGGGAGTCATCTTGAACTTGGCGATATCAGAATGTGTTTTATAGACATATAGCAGAATGTTCACTTAAAGCCCATCTGTGATTGGCTCTGTGTTGATTTCTAATGAATGAAGATAATAAAATAATTACACATGTTGATAAAAAAAGAGGTGGTGTTAGTGGAGCTACACTACACTCTAGAGGTTAGAGGCAGCGCCATGCTGGTGCTGGGACTGCATATACTTTTATGTTCGTACTATACATATCGGCTGCTTCGGCCTCTGGCCTTCTCTGGAATGAGATCTGACTCATTCTGCTCGCTGGGAGAAATAAACTGGACATTTTAGCTGCATGCTGTATGTCACACTGTTATGTCCGATTTTTCAGTCTGGAGAACCTGGTAAAGTGGCATCTTCATTGGAAATGCCTCAATCAATATCAGCATGAAGGAAACCAAAAGTCAAAGGCATGCATACCGTTTACCATTTTATTGAACTACTGTCACGGAGGCATGCTTTCATTGAAGCATATAAACATCCTGCCACTTGCTGGAAATCTAAGTGGAAGTCACTTCTGGAGGAGAAACACGATCGGCTGTTAAACACCTTCTGGACAATAGATAAAAAAAATAAAATTATACTCTGCTGTCATCTAGTGGTAAAAAGGACAAAACACTGAACAACGCAGCTGATGGAACTGAAATCTGAAAAATGCATCAAGTTTCCTCTTCAAACATGTTTTCTGTGATTTAATTTATTGTAAATCTGCAGGACAGGCAGCTCAAAGAGCTTTCCACTCAGGTGCTTCAGAACATCCTCATACTGTTTAGGTCTGTTGCTTCACCAGGGTTGGAGCTGCATAAGAGTTTGATGCAAGCCAAAACTATTGACTTATAAAAACATGAATTTTGTTTTTACAATTTGACATTCTATGTGAAGAATGTTGGTTTTACTTGCAGAAGTTGGAAGTCCAGCGATAATGTCTGGAGCAGGTGTGAACCGTGCACAAATTGTAAAAAAACACTGTTTAGTACTCTAACCTGTTCTTTTACTGTGGAGTCGTTACAATCACAGAGAATTACAGTTGTTTGTGTGCTTTTTAATACTGTTAAGGCACAGACTATGATTTTAAGGTGTGGCACAGTTACATCAGTATGTCGTCATCACAAAAAGGAACAAAAACAAGTTGTGCATACATCGACCTGCAAATACCTGAAGGAAAAGAAAAGGCTTGTCACATGTATTTGTCTGTGAATGTTTCATGCACATGAGAAACACTAAAAAAATAATATTTGGTTTTATTTTCAGTAAGGACACTGAGATTTAAATATGTTGATATTTTTCACTGATATTTTATTCTTCTTTTTCCTTTTTTTGGGACACAAAAATGTGTTCTGTATTCTGATGAATATTTCTCAATGATCACTACGCTCTCTTTTTCTTTACAGCCTTCTTTCTGAAACACTTCCCTGTGCAGAACAAACAGCATTTGAGTGTCAACCACAGAACAGTCAGGAGAATGACGACCATGAAGCCGATGACATCCAGGGAATGGTACTGAATCCAGTTTAACTCATGAGCAGCGACTCTCAGGTGCGCTGCTCCTTTGTGCCTCATGACAAACTCAGTCCAGAAAACAGCCAGGTCCAAAGGCTCCACGGGACGGTCCAGGTGGATCCGAGACAGCTCCACCATCTTCTCTTTGTAACTGGGGAGTACAAATATTTTGACTCTATATTTTGTATATTTTGATACTCATGGCATTGTACATTTTTCATAATATGAAATATTCATATCAGTGTAAAAGTAGATTAAACTGCATAGGAAGAGGTACCCTGTGTTTTAGCAGCATCATTAGCATGCTGTTAGCCCTTCAAAGTACAAGATATTAACAACCAGTAGAGAATGATTTGGTAATACAAATAAATGTCCACTATGCAGTTCATATAGATACAGCAACTCTGACACAATAAATAATAAATGCATTTACTTTTCCAACCCTAATCCTTTAAATTAAATAATTGGCTGCATGGCTTTTATTGTCAGTTACACAGTCAAATTATATTGTTCAGAACCTTTCACAAATGTGTCTCCAATGGTAAAAGCGCCATCTGCTGGCTGTTTTCCAGAAGTGTCAAAAAGAACTGAACACAAATGTTTTACAGTGTTTATAGAGCTGACCACAATGTCATTTTTATTTTGCTAGAAATTGCTTTTGTGTTTGGTCCAGAAACATTCTCACAGTTAAAATAACAGATAAAATGAGGCCCTATGAGGGACTTGATTACACCATCCTATAAGACTAGCATGGGTAAATCCTCTTTTTACAATACTGCCATCCAAGGGTGGAACTGTTTGACTCCTGCCCTCAAAACATGCACCTCGATGGCCTCCTTCAAAACAGCCCTGAAAATTCACCTTTCAGGGGGGCCCAAACAGAGATAGTCACCACGACTCTCTCCAGATCAATTCCCCCCCCTTTTTTTGTCCACCTACTTTGTACATTCATTCAAATTATGTGTCATTTTAATTTATTGTTATTTTGCATCAATGGAGTTTATTTTTATTGGTATTGTTACATGTCGATGAATTATGTACTAAGGATTTTCAACGGAAACAAGACAGCAAGGGCTTTTTTGAAATGCTCCTCTTAGATAGGGTGTTTGACTGTACTTGTACTGTAATACATACTATTGTTTGACTGTACTTGTACTGCTCTAACATTCTATCTAATAAATATATTCATCATCATCATTATAACATCATTATGACAAATAAAACAGCCTCATACAAGCTGTAGGTTTCACTTTTTGTAACTTTCTTGGGTTTTATAAAATTATCTAGCACCATATTGTGTGTTAAGTTTAGACACAAGAACATTTATTTGACATAATGCAAAATGTCAATAAGTGCTATAAAAAACAGGGAATTATGTAGCTAATGAAATATGAATAGTAGAAAGAAAGAAAACAGGAAATACATGATTTATGTCTTACCTTTTCTCATGGATGACTTTTTTTAGTGCATCTAACAGCGCTTCAGTCGTCACAGTAAAAATATCAAGTTTCTCTGCAACACCACGGGCCACCATGCTATGCACGTTGTCCACCTGGTCCCCAAACAGTGGGAACATCAACATGGGTACAGCGTTACAGATACTCTCGTAGATGCCGTGGCTCCCTCCGTGAGTGATGAAGACTTTAGCTTTGGGATGAGCTGAGAAACACAACAGACACAAACCATTGCTGGTGAATTTTTATCAGAATATACTTTGATGGGTTTGAATGGTAAAGTTAATACAGATGATGATGATGAATAGCACCTCATGCATTTGTCTGGATAAAAGCTTTCTGCTTCCTGGGCACCACCATCACCCGGGACCTCAAGTGGGAGCCGACCATCAAGAAGGCTCAGCAGAGGATGTACTTCCTGCGGCAGCTGAGGAAACTCAAGCTGCCAACCCAGATGTTGGTGCAGTTCTACACCTCCATCGTGGAGTCCGTCCTCACCTCCTCCATCACCGTGTGGTACGCTGGCGCCACCACCAGGGACAGACACAGAGTGCAGCGCATTGTACGTGCTGCGGAGAAGGTGATCGGCTGCAAGCTGCCATCGCTCCAGGACCTGTATGTCTCCAGGACTCGGAGGCGTGCAGGTCGGATCACAGCCGACCCGTCCCACCCTGGACATGGACTCTTTGACCCTCTCCCCTCAGGCAGGTCCATCCGGACCAGAACCTCCCGCCACAAGAACAGCTTCTTTCCCTCAGCCGTAAGACTAATGAACACTTAATAATTCTGTCCCGGACTCCTGAATACAACCTGCACTGTTCCATTTGCACTGCGTGGTGACGCCAGTTTACTGCTGCTAGTACACATCTGTGTAACCACTCCGGCTGCTGCTGATGTGTCTGTACTTGTATGATCTTTGTATTTTGTCATTAATGTTAGATGTAGCACGACTTCACCGAGAAACGTTCCTAGTCTGTGAACCCTCACTGACAATGGCAATAAACCACTTCTGATTCTGATTCTGATTCTGATAAACTTACCGAGCAGGTCCTTCTGAGGTAACCATTTCATAAGTTTCACATTCTTGGGTGGAGCTTCAGGTGGGACTCCAGTGTATCTCCACACAACCTGAAACACAAACCGCTTCATTTTCCCTATCTGACAGGTAATGTATTCATTAATGAAATAAAGGTTTGACATGTTTACAGTCGGATAAGGTAGAGAACAAAGTCCTCTGCTTCAACATGATAAACTCATACAGTACATGCAGAGCTTGAAAACCTCTAGCCAATGATTGCCATGCAGTCTGTTAAGATTGTTGTTACCCTCTGAGGAATTTGCTGAAAGGCATCAAAGAACTGTTTCGCCGTCTTCTCAGGCATGTCGGGCACCATTGAGCCCAGAGTAAAGACGATGAAGCCGTCATCTCCCGATCCATCGACAAACTTCTCCAAATCCTGTAGAGAAAAAGACAAAAAGATATTTAAGAAATAAAGCGTGACACGTCAAGTGATTTATAATCCTGATCGAAGTTTACACCAAATAGCTCTCGTCATATCTATATTGGTCTAATTGTGATGTGTAATGTGTAACAGATTATAGATTTTATAGTCGAACCATATGGCATGCCGTTCAGGAACTTATTATATATATATATCAAAAGTGCTGGACTGCAGGCTGCCTGCCCCGGAACATGCATAGCGCCGTATAAAGCCAGAACGGCGCTATGCATGTTCCGGGGCAGGCGTCGGAATATACTTTGATGGGTTTGAATGGTAAAGTTAATACAGATGATGATGATGAAGACCACCTCGTGCATTTGTCTGGATAAACTTATAAAGCCAGAACGGCGCTATGCATGTTCCGGGGCAGGCAGCCTCGACCCCATCACGTAACCCGTCAAGTGCCGTATAAAGCCAGAACGGCGCTATGCATGTTCCGGGGCAGGCAGCTTTGACCCCATCACGTGACTTGTCAAGTGCCGTATGAAGCCAGAACAGTTTGGCCAGCGAGGGGGCGTGACGAACAGCTGTCGGCACGCCAGCCATCACGTGACTTGTCGCGCGTCAGACGGACACCCACAGCATGTATCACATTACAAATACAGTCAAAGATCCTGTCTAAGAGGAGCGTTTCAAAAAAGCCCTTGCGGATTTGTTTCAGGGCGTTCATTATCTCCTCATTGAGGATTGCCGGCACTAGATTTCGAGCTGACTCCATTTATGACACAAGATCGATCTGGCTCCCCGGCCGGGAACCGAACAGGGGCAACAGGGGTGTGAGTGCGGAACCCTAACCACTACACCGCGGCTTTCATATATATATTCCCGTGCACCGAAAAAAGTCTGAATATATATATGAAAATGTCTGAATATATATTTGAAAATATCCGAATATATATATCAAAATATATATTCCAGAGTTCGGTCCATATTCTCAGACTTTTCATATATATATTCCAGAGTTCGGTCCATATTCTCAGACTTTTCGTATATATATTCCAGAGTTCGGTCCATATTCTCAGACTTTTCATAGTTCGGTCCATATTCTCAGACTTTTCATAGTTCGGTCCATATTCTCAAACTTTTCATATATATATTCCAGCACTTTTGATATATATATATAATAAGTTCCTGAACGGCATGCCATAGAACCATTATCACTTGTATATATATATAAAATAAGATGTTACAGACAAAAAGCATGGATACTCAAAATTATATCGTATTAGGAGGATGAGATATTCAGTTTTACAGATAATAAAACCAGGTCACTTGAATGCAGCGACGAGAATATTGAGGAGACCAAACAAGCGCTCCATAAGCGTATAGCTCAACACAGAAGAGACAACTCCTCAGGACAAGACTCAGCAACAACCCCTCACCTTATGGATGCTAATGACTCCTGAGGATTCTTATTGTCTTGGTGGTTTCGGTCCTTTCTTTGTTTTCTGATCCAACAGGAGTATACGTATCTGGACTCTCTACCAATCAGTTAGAACTGATGTATTCTACTAAACTTGAACAAGTCCAGTTGATTCTTCGTTTTAGATTTTTAATTGATTTACCCCGACCCGGATGACTGAGAACCGACACAGACAGGTTGTTTGCTTGTTTGCTTAGAAACGAGTGGACAATGTCCAGACATTTTTCCTGGCATGCAGTGTACGGCATGTTTTATACTTTGTACTTTCTTTGAATACTCACCGCTGGTAGAGGAGCTTTCTTTGCACAGTTGATTCCCCCGATGAAAGCCGTGTTTGGCATGACTGGTTTGGGCCACTGAAAAGTAAAGTCATATCTAAGCAGCCAGAAAGCACCATGGCTGAGAAGCTCCTGGTATGTTGTGATGTCTCCTAAATACCTCCTGACCAAATCATCATAAAGGAAATACATTTTACTGCACATGTAGGATTCCACAGTAGTCATAACCATGTTTTTGACTCTCTGTGGGAAGTTCATCACATCTGTATTTCCAGAAAGGAATGCAGGAACGTATGAAGGAGGAGATGGGCACTGGTTAGCTTTTGAACCCAAGTCACATGGAAGCATATAGTGGATATAAACTGCTGGAATAGAAAACATAGCAGCCACAACCGGGCCGCAGGGAAGGAATGCGTCTGTAAGGACAACATCAAAGCCCTCCCTCCTCAGTCGACTCATCACGGGCTGGTTGTTCAGCAAACTCTCGCAACCTTTAATCTGCAGAGTGGTATAGTTAACCAAACGCTCCACATTGATAAACATGTCTGTCATTGCTGGCGGCTTAAGGAACAATCCATCCGTCAATCCTTTCATAGTTTCATCCAGTTCAGCTTCAGTGAACGGCACTTGGTAGATCTCAGTCCTGTAGCCTTCGGAGCCTTTCATCAACATGCTGGTTTCCGGCAACAGCGCCAAAACATCATGTCCTCTGTGGCTGAGCTCTTCAACCAGGATCTTTATGCTGAGCCAGTTGCTCCCGTCCAAAGGCAGAACCAGCACTTTTCCACCCTGAACGGGCCCCAGGCTGAGACAACACAGCCAGGCCACCAGCCCCAGCGTAGGAAACAACACCCTCCCCTTCATGCCTCCTCTCTGTGCTGGGTTGCTGAAAAAAAAAGCCAGTGGCGGCTCCTGTTCCGCTGCGCCTTTATATCTAGCATTTGTTTATATTTGGAGGAAGTTAAGATCACATGTGTGGGCGGGGTTTCATAACACCACCAGAAAGGGGGTGGATACAGAAAGAGAGAGAGAGAGAGAGAGAGAGCTAGAGAGAGAGAAGCAGTCCAATGGGACACCGGGAGACTTCCTATTCAGAGTTACCTCCCTTGATCAGTCACGTTTAACAATACTTGACATCATGTCACACAACTGACTGGTGTATTCATCTAAAAGAACCTCAAACAGCTACAGTGTAGATTTATTGTGTTTAGGCGAGAGTGTTGAATTATGAGACTATTCTAACTTCCCGGACCTGAAATAACTTGAAACACTTTTTCAGTCAGGCCAGCTCCGTTTCCGTGGAGCTCAGAGAGCTTTCCTGTCACGTGCTTCAGAACATCCTCATACTGTTTAGGTCTGTTTCTTCACCAGGGTTGGAGCTGCATAAGATTTTGCTGCAAGCTGAAACTATTGCCATGTAAAAACATGACTTTTTTTGGTTTTTTTCAATTTGACATTCTATGTGAAGAATGTTGGTTTTACTTGCAGAAGTTGGAAGTCCAGCGATGAATGAATGAATGAATATATTTATTAGATAGAATGTTAGAGTACAAGTACAGTCACACAGTAGCATGTATTACAGTACAAATAACGTCAAACATCCTGTCTAAGAGGAGCATTTCAAAAAAACCCTTGCGGGCTTGTTTCCGTTGAAAGTCCTTCGTACATAAATCATCCACAAATAATAATACAAATAAAAATAAAACCAATATTAAATTACGCAATTGATGCAACGTAACATTAGAAAAACAAAAATAAAATGTTATTACACCGCCAGTGCAAACTAACAATTAATCTAAAATAAATTACACCACTGATGCAAAATGACAATAAATAACTTACATAAATTACAATAAATTACTAAAGCAATTAATACGTGCAACATAGGTGGACAAAAAAAAGGAGGGGGGGTTTGATCCGGAGAGAGTCGTGATGACTATCTCCGTTTCTGTCCCCCTAAAAGGTGTATTTTTAGGGCCTTTTTGAAGGAGGCCAAAGAGGTGCATGTTTTGAGGGCGGGAGTCAATCCGTTCCACCCTTGGGTGGCCGTATTGTAGAAAGATGATTTACCCATGTTAGTCCTATAGGAGGGGGTAATCAGGTTGTTGTTTGAGCTCCCTCTAGTGTTGTGGCTGTGGGTGTCACTAAATCTGTGGAGGTGTTCCGTCAGGTATGCAGGGATTGAGGGGACTGAGGGCAGAGCTGCATTGACTATTTTAAATGCCAATCCCATTTTGAGTTGTTTAACCCTGTCTTCTACCCTGAGCCATTTTAGGCTAGCAAAATGTCCAGGAAGAAGGTGGGTTATGGGCCCCAGATTGAGGAGTAGCCGAATCAGTTTGTTTTGGGAGGTTTGGAGCCTGGTTTTCAGGGACATTTTGATGTTTGAATACCAGGAGGTGCTAGCATAGTCAAAGAGGGGCTGAACGAGGGCTCCAGCAAGCGTCCGGAGAGCACTTTTGTTGACAAAAGCAGACATTCTGCCCAAAAATCTTGTTCTCTGATTGACTTTTTTGATCACCTTAGTTGCCATACTATCGCCAGACAGGTATTTGTCAAGAACACAGCCCAAATAGGTAATCTCTTCTTTGCTGGAGATGACTGTATTATCGACTGTGACCTTGAAATCATTAACATTTATCTCACGTAGAGAGTGTTTAGACCCAAAAAGAATCGATTCGGTTTTACCAAGATGTAGTGACAGTTTGTTATCAGTAAGCCAAGTACGGATTCTGGTGAGCTCAGAGCTGAGAGCCTCCTCAACCTGCACTTTGTCCTCTCCCGAAATCAGGAGTGCTGAGTCATCAGCAAACAGGAACAATTTGCAGTTACAGGCAGCATTCATGTCGTTAATGTATAGGAGGAACAGTAACGGTCCTAGAATGCTGCCTTGAGGAACCCCGCAGCTTACCGGGAGGGACGAGGACAAGGTTCCGTTTATGTCTACCATTTGTTCTCGTCCCTCAAGGTACGATTTCATCCAGTTTGTTGATGTGCTATCAAAACCAATCGCCCCTAGTTTATTCAATAGGATTGAATGGTTAACGGTGTCAAAGGCCTTCTGGAGGTCCAGCATAACCATGCCGCAGTACTTGCCCGAGTCTACTTCACGCTTAATGTAGTCGGTCAGATATATGAGGCACGTGTCAGTGGAGTGGGATGTTCTGAAGCCTGATTGGAATTCAAAGAGCAGGCTATGCTCGGCGAGGTAGCGGTTGATTTGCTCCTGGATTATTCTCTCCATAACCTTTGAGATGGAACAAAGGATGGAAACAGGGCGGTAGTTGCCAGGTTCTAATTTGTTTCCTTTTTTATACAGAGGGATAACCCGCGCCGTCTTGAATTCCTGTGGGACGTGGCACTGATTGATGGATAAATTTATCAGATGGGTTACCACGGGGGCGATAGAGACAGCTGCGTCTCTGAGGAACCGGGTGGGTATGTTGTCAAGGCCTGTGGCCTTGTTAGGTTGAAGGGCAATTCGTTTTTTTAGCACATCAACGGTATTTACAGGTGTGAAAGAGAAAGTGTCCTTTTTGGCACCGAGCTTCTCATAGTGAGTTTGGATGTGGTCAGAACCGTACAGACCTGAATGCGGGGGATAATGTCTGGAGCAGGTGTGAACCGTGCACAAACTGTAAAAACCACTGTTTAGTACTCTAACCTGTTCTTTTACTGTGGAGGCGTTACAATCACAGAGAATTACAGTTGTTTGTGTCCTTTTTAATACTGTTAAGGCACAGATGATCATTTTAAGGTGTGGCACAGTTTAATCAGAAAGTCGTCATCACAAATAGGAACAAAAACAAGTTGTGCATGCATCGACCTGCAAATACCTGAAGGAAAAGAAAAGGCTTGTCACAAGAAACACTTTGAAAAAAAATAATATTTGGTTTTATTTTCATTCAGACAGTGAGTAAAGACACTAAGATTCAAATATGTTGATATTTTTCACTGATATTTTTTTATTCTTCTCTTTCCTTTTTTCAGGACACGCAAAAAATGTGTTCTGTATTCTGATGAATATTACTGTATGATCACTACGCTCTCTTTTTCTTTACAGCCTTCTTTCTGAAACACTTGCCTGTGCAGAACAAACAGCATTTGAGTGTCAGCCACAGAACAGTCAGGAGAATGACGACCATAAAGCCGATGACATCCAGGGAATGGTACTGAATCCAGTTTAACTCATGAGCAGCGACTCTCAGGTGCGCTGCTCCTTTGTGCCTCATGACAAACTCAGTCCAGAAAACAGCCAGGTCCAAAGGCTCCACGGGACGGTCCAGGTGGATCCGAGACAGCTCCACCATCTTCTCTTTGTAACTGGGGAGTACAAATATCGAGATGAAAAACTTAATATATCACCATAAACAACACTGTTGAAACTTTGATACTGCCCAAAGATTTATAAAATAAAATATGAATTACTTACATGAGTTTAAAGGATTGGGTAAACTGCACAAACACTTTGCAGCTACAGTAACATATACAAATGTTTTCAATAATACTGATTAGATTTTAGTTCAAGTTGAATTCTGGTGGAGTGATGTGGATGTTACATATATGTTCTGTGATTTGATTGCTCATATGCAAATGCCAAAAAGCTATTTCAGCTTGTATCGCTAAGGCATTTTATGATTTTTTTCCATGTTACCTTTGGTCATAGATGATTTTGTTTAATGAAGCCAAAAGTCTTTCAGTCGTCACATCATAAATGCTGAGTTTCTCTGCAACGCCACGGGACACCATGCGTTGTGTGTTATGAGTCTGGTCCCCAAACAGTGGGAACATCAACATGGGTACAGCGTTACAGATACTCTCGTAGATTCCGTGGTTCCCTCCGTGAGTGATGAAGACTTTAGCTTTGGGATGAGCTGAGAAACACAACAGACACAAACCATTGCTGGTGAATTTCTTTATCGGAATATACTTTGATGGGTTTGAAAGGTAAAGTTAATAAAGATGATAGCACCTCATACATTTGTCTGAATAAACTTACCGAGCAGGTCCTTCTGAGGTAACCATTTCATAAGTTTCACATTCTTGGGTGGATCTTCAGGTGGGACTCCAGTGTATCTCCACACAACCTGAAACACAAACCGCTTCATTTTTTACTTTGCAATGTATTCGTGCAATAAACTGAAGGTCTGGCATGTTTGCAGCAAGATAAGGTGGGGATCAAAGTCCCTTACGAGGACACACCATTAAAACAATTTAGACCAGGGACTGCAGATTGTTCAATCCAGGAACTCATACTGATACCCTAATGAAGGTTTGGCGTGTTTGCAGTCAGATAAGGTAGAGAACAAAGTCCTCTGCTTTCAACATAAACTCATACAGTACATGTAGAGCTTGAAAACTTGTTGTTACCCTCTGAGGAATTTGCTGAAATGCATCAAAGAACTGTTTCGCCATCTTCTCAGGCATGTCGGGCACCATTGAGCCCAGAGTAAAGACGATGAAGCCGTCATCTCCCGATCCATCGACAAACTTCTCCAAATCCTGCAGGCAGGTTGTAAAAAACAATACAAAACATTACAGAAGAATTATGTAATAAATGTTTTTTCTTACAGAGTCTTTGTCTTTAGGGTGCGCTATCATCCTCTCACTCTCATCTGGAAATTGTCATTATGGTCAAATTATTTTCAAGTATAATGATGAAGGGAATTAATTCGATCCAAATTGTTTTAAATACAGCTTATTGCTGTTCAGTTATTTTGTTTTAGTCTCAATGAGCTTCTCGCTGCAGAAGGAGCTGCAGAAGGAGGCACCACTTCTGTTGGAGTCTGTGATTCAACAAATGAATTGGAAGAGGCAGCTGCACAGATGGGAGGTATGGGTGTAAAGGTAAAGCGATCACATTTCCACTTACAGAACTGTTGAGAGAAAACCAATCTTCAGAGATATTTTTCTGATTTTCAGTATCACGTTTTCAAATCACAATTTTATGGGTTTTAAGACAAATCACGCGCATGTGATTGACATTTCACACATGTTTAGTTTGACATGCTTTCTTTGAATACTCACCGCTGGCAGAGGAGCTTTCTTTGCACAGTTCATTCCCCCGATGAAAGCCGTGTTTGGCATGACTGGTTTGGCCCACTCAAAAGCAAAGTCATATTTAATCAGCCAGAAAGCACCATGGCTGAGAAGCTCCTGGTATGTTGTGATGTCTCCTGAATACCTCCTGACCAAATCATCAAAATGGAAATAGAGCACTCTGCACGTGTAGGACTCCACAATAGCCATAACCATGTTTCTGAGTCTCTGTAAGAAATTCATGACATTTGTATCATCAGAGTAGAACACAGGAACGTAGGAAGGAGGAGAGGGACATTGGTTGACTTTTAAATCTAGGTTACATGGAAGTTCATTTAGGAAATAAATCGCTGGGATGGAAAAGATATGAGCCAAAAGTGAACCACAGGGAAGGAAGGGGTCTGTAAGCACAACATCAAAGCCCTCTCCCTTCAGTCGACTCATCACAGGCTGGTTGTTCAGCAAACTCTCACAACCTTTAATCTGCAGAGTGGTATAGTTAACCAAACTCTCCACATCGATAAACATGTCTGTCATTGCTGGCGCCTTAAGGAATAATCCATCCGTGAAAACTTTTAGATTTTTATCCATTTCAGCTTCAGTGAACGGCACTTGGTAGATCTCAGTCCTGTAGCCTTCGGAGCCTTTCATCAACATGCTGGTTTCAGGCAACAGCACCAAAACATCATGTCCTCTGTGGCTGAGCTCTTCAACCAGGATCTTCATGCTGAGCCAGTGGCTCCCGTCCATAGGCAGAACCAGCACCTTCGCACCCTGAACGGGCCGCAGGCTGAGACAACACAGCCAGGCCACCAGCCCCAGCGTAGGAAACAACACCCTCCCGTTCATGCCTCCTCTCTCCAGTCAAGCTGTGTCGTTGTGAGCAAGTGGTGAATGAGTACGTATTGCTCAAGGGATATTGTGTAACCACCGAAAGGGAGTGTGAAAAAAAAAAGTCCCAGTAATCAGAGTTTGTCTCCAGTTTGTCATGTGATTTAGTCTTTTCTTGGTTAATTTATCCATGTTCCAATTATTAGTTTCATTTACTACTTAGTGACATTATGCAACTTGTATCTATTTATGCGTAATTGTTAACTTTTGTTCATATGTCAAACGGTGTTGTTGAAGCATAAAGACAGTATTTTATTTCAGTGAAATATATATTAAGGCATAGCAATAGTAAAAAAATATTTTCTTTGTGTTATTTCTCTATTATCGTAATTGCGATTTTTTGGTTTAAATACAAAATGATTTCCTCCAGCAACAGATGATGAGTAAATAAATTGTCTTTGTTTGAGTCGGCTATTGAAAAAGAGGGACATCCATGCTTAATGAGTTACTGGATTAACTCTTTTGCTCTTTTTTTAAATCCTCTCTCATGACCCACACACGGGAGATGGTGTAAATCAGGGGTGTCAAACTAATTTTCTCCGAGGGCCACATCAGCATTATGGTTGCCCTCAAATAGCCAGTTGTAAATGTAACATCGTGTAAATGTAACTAAATGTAATGTAAATAAAATGTAACTATTCCTTAACATTCTGCTAAATAACTGTATTTACTACTACATACTTCATGAAATTATAAATATTACATATGCAATTGCATAGTTCTAAAAATATATCGATACCTTACTGCTGTAAAAATATCTGCTGAGGTTTTGTAATCGCCGGCGTCTGTCTGTAATTTGTTCTTCAATATCTCCATTGATTATTGACCGATATTTAGGGAGTTTAACACAGTCATGTAGGGTGGGGGCCTCGATCTCACCAATGAATATCATCTGGGTCGGATCCAGAATGGAGTCAGCAACAAATATTTAATTTTAACATTAAAACCCAATTTACAGATTAAAAATCAGTTACAAATACACATCAACTCTGATTCACTTTTACTTTTCAGCATTTTACGAAAACAAATGTGTGCACAAAGCTCTTGCGGGCCACAAAAAATGACGTGGCGGGCCACATTGGCCCCCGGGCCTTGAGTTTGACACATATGGTGTAAATCATTTTCTATGGGTGCACAGAGGACATATTTTTGAGTGAGGATGATAACGGTGCTCCTGAATACGATGAACAACGGACAACAAACAATTGTGTTCTCTGCACTTGTGGAAGGTGTAACCCTCATGGTTTTTTCATGGACACTGAAGGGTTAACTCCAGTCAGGTCCATTGATCGTGGACACATCTGCTGGGAAGGCACTAGAGAAACAGGATAATCCACAGATACAGAAGCAGCCTGGGAATGACCGCCCTGAGAAATAATGTGTATGAGGAATGCTGTTGGTTAAGTGAACTATTTAGGATTATCATCACCAATCATCACTTCACTTGTTCTTACCAACAGTAAGGAACATTAGACACAAGGATCAAGTGGTGGGATGTTGATGATTAATGATCTTGTGATATATGCAAACAATCCTCAATTTCAAATGATCAAAAACGATACCTATAGAGGACCTGCGACATGAAAATGCTAACGCACACAACTAAAATAAATGCAGAGCATATTGTCGATGGCAGCATGTGTAATTCCTCTCAGAGAATGAACACCCAGACCACGAAAGGCTTGCACAGAGACTCCTTGGTGTAGAAGTGATGCTGCTTGGGCTGCGTAATCAGGAAGCCTATGTTCTGGAGAGGATCTCCTTTGTTTGATTATTTCACATTTGTGTTTCCTTGCGTCACATCATCACCTGGAAATCCTTTTTTTCCCCCTCTGTAGCGTGAAACGCGTGTCTTTAACCACACGATGGCACCAAAGCCCAACGGAGCCGACACAGTGCCTCCAGCAGCAGAAAATGTTGGCCCATGTGTGGAACCGTGACCAAAGCGTGAACGTTTTCTGTCTGCTCTGTGGCCAGGACTGCTTCATCAGCCAGTTCCCAATGACGATCACTCACCATGGAGTTTTAATTTTGAGATTCAAACAGTAAAATTGTTTCAAAAGTGTGTGTGCGTGCGTGCGTGCGTGCGTGCGTGTGCATTTTGCAGGGACTGAACGTATAAATGCGACTATAACAGAAACAGTGAACCTATTTGAGCGTGAAGCGCATGAAGGGTTAAACACGTGCACGTTTTGCTGAGCAAAACCTGACATCAGTGAGATCAAGCCACTTTACGCGTCTCTCGCACGGTGAGCGGACGACTTCAAAAGAAGATAGCTCGTGCGTCGACGCGGATGCGCGCCGGCCGACCTTGGACTCTCCAGACGCGAAACGGAGGGTTTTGCGCACTGAAACAAGACGAGCTGCGTGCCCCGCATCCGAGCATCTCAGCTGCAGAAGGGAACATTGACTCAGTATCCAGAGAGACGGAGACGTTTGAGAGGATTTTACGCGCCGTTCCCCAAAGTGGATTGAACGCGGATGATTCCAAACATCTTTCCAAACTAAGTGAGGTATTATTACATTTGCAGAACGGTAAGGGAAATAATATTTAAATAGCTTTTCCGTTGAAGTCCTCTCAAATGTAACACGCCGAGGTTTAAGTGATTTGCAGCGTCCACATGTCTACTTTTGCGCGCAGGTGATCCCAGCAATGCTTCAACGGCATGCGCGTCTCTCCCTCTCCAAATCTTCAAGAGAGGATTTAAGCGCCGCTCATTGTGAATAAGTCGAGAAGTCTGTGAAGATGAGAGCTCTGCCAATACTCCTGTTTCTTCTCTTCCTGCACCAGGTGAGATATGAGAGCAATAAATGGGAAAAAAAGACAGAATGCGTAGAAATGTATCTGCGGGGCGTAAAAAGAAAGTTTCAGTGTTTTTGTTTCAAGACTTTCACTTCTATCCTGATATATGTATGTTGTTTTTTATACATCTATATAAAAATATCTGTTTCATTCCATTCTTGCTACAAACATGACAATTTAAGTAAATTATATGCTTCTTTTTTTGACAGAATTATCAGCAGCTCATTTCGTTTGTGCGTGGGGGGATCCATATTAATAAAATAACAATTAATGATAATGCTGTTTTTCTTTTTTCTTTTTTACATTTATTAAAGTTCACCTCTGCAAATATGGTGACATATTTATTTTTGCAACCTATAAAAAACACTAATATACATATAAATTATCAGCTTGTTTTTTTGTTTTTTTACTCAGTAGAATCTATCTTAATTGTTCATTCCCATATCTCTTTGAAATATTGTATACTGTATTGAAAAGCTAAAAAAAAAAGACTGTTTAAAAAAAGAATAATAATACAGAGGATTTACATTTAAATGTGAGCAATGAGGATTGGATTATAATTAATGATAAATAAGAAGTGGTGTCAGTGTAGTTTACAATCATTTTAATATAACGCTATCGTCACTCACCTGACTGTGGCCAGTTTCATCCTTTTACCCTGCGGTGACCGTTCATATATTATACTACGGCCGAATAAATACAAACATCTTCATTTATTCAGCTGCATCACACGGACGCTGATGTTTAGCAGTCATTTTTATTCATTTTGCTTTCAGCTTCAAACAATGTATGACCTTTGTTTTGAGTTCTCAACTTCCATGAAGTGTCTTATTGTGTGAAAATGGAGGCCAGAGCTTGAAAAAGAGAAGACAACTAATGACACTAAAAATTGGTTTTAAGGCTCGCACTGTTCCTTCTCGATTATCAAACAATATCAAATAAGGGGAATTATTTCACTCAGGAAGCTGATTATCTTGATCCTCTTCACATAATCTTTCCGGAGTATAAATCAGTTTTCTTTGCCGGAATAAGCTCTTCAAAGAAAGATCGTAAGCTTCAGTGAAATTTAAAGGTCCTCTCCTACTTTTTTTTTTTTTTTCATATACATTTGAATAAAGTGTGCGTTTTATCATGATCGTCTTCACTTTACGGATTCTTTTGGTGATCACACCTGAAAAGAAAATGCCATTTGATTGAAGAAATTCCTTACATCTGTGCTGTCCCCAAAGAGGGTTTCTTTAGAGATAGCCTTGAACTGTGATGCAGCAGCAACATGCTGGCTGCTCTGGCTGCTGTTGTAATCATCCTTGAACAGAGAGAGAGAGAGAGAGAGACAGAGAGAGAGGCTGCATCCCTGGGGAGGCTTTCTTCATATGCCTCAATGGCTTTCCTCCCAGCAGACCCACCACTGCCTGACTGGGGACATATTGCCCCTTATCAATATTCACATCCTTCCAAAGGGTGAACTTAGGTAATTTACAGGAAGATTGCACCAAAACTGCCCCATCCCCCCTCTATTTTTAACGGCATTAACTGTGTGGACATGATATATAGATCTGATTTGGGCGAGCCTAAAACACAATATCATCTTAATGCAGCTCAGACAACTGAGCAAACTATGACATTGAAGGAACTTCATGTTTTAATTTATCCTTTGTTCTTGTGAACCGATCACTCAGAACAAGAGAGGCAGATGAAGAACAGTCTTCCTCAGGCTTCCTCATGCACCCAGAACATGAATCATACGTTAAAAATGTAACCCCAGCCCAAGCATCTGTGCCGTACCCCAGGGATGTATAAAAGGGTCAAAGCCATCCAGGGAGAATCAATTCTTTCCCTTGACATCTGCTCTGCAGTTATCCTCTGTGCAATGACAGCAGTACAATGTAGATGAAGATAAAACATACTTGAGAGGACTTGCGCTCTGCAACCCCCCCACCCCCTGCTTGTCCTGCATCTATCCCGCAGATTGCTGTGTTTTTTCATCACTGCATGGGATTAAGCGTGAGAAGACGTCGACAAAGGCTATTAAGCCTTTGTATCTTATTGCCAGGCTGAGAGCTCTTTGGTATTATCATGTCATGACAAAGCATGGACGAGGTCCACACCAAGAGGATGAGTGGGAGTGTTAAAGTGTATGCCCCCCCCCCGGTTATACCATGAACGCCGCCCTGGGTCGGGCGCAGCGGAATAGCGCGAGCATCTCATGATAGAAGAGTGTGACGCATTAAAGAGACAAAGCGTAGCTGGCTGAGGAAGAGGAAGAAGTCTTGTCCTCTGGAGCCGATACATGCATGGAGTTTATCCCTGCAACTTTGATTTGCATTGATTTATGGGATCACAAGTCGTTCCTCAAAGGGTTTGGCATTAATTTCAACTGTTATTTATTTATTAACATCCACTTGCTTGATTATCCTCCCGCTTATCCGGCACCAAAAGTAGAACATTATCAGAAGAGGAACATCAGAACTTGAAATATATTTGGGCGAGTTTTAGCTGCTGAAGTGGCTGTTTCATCCAACCAGATTTATTTTCCTCTCAGTTGCACCAGAGTGATCCGTTAATCGAAGTAAAAAAAAAAGAAGAAAAAACCTTGCAAGGTCAATAGTTTTGTCCTCATCTTCATAACAAAACACAAATTCTACATAAATTCCCTCTCTAAGGGCTCTTTAACCCCCCCCTCATGCTCCATTAGCTTTGGTTTTACTATTTATTTAATGTATATTTAAAGGCAACTAACGCTGAGAAGTGTAATAAAATGTACAGTGAGGTGATTAGGAGCAGCTCTTTAATCTCACGCTTCTGATAATACTGCATGGGCTGATTGATTAGTTTTTCAGGAAGCTTATGTCAGAAAAACCTAATCCGTCGTTGGATTGTGCCAGCCTTGTAAGGTTTTCCGCGCTGCCACTTTATCATGGCGGCGAATTACAGAGCTGCTGGGCTGTGATAAGGTCCTCGTCTCTTTTTACGGACCCCACCATCCAGCCCCCCCCCCCTTGCAACCCCACCCCCAACGCACCCACCCCTCGCTCTGGACAATCAAAAAAATAAAAAACGTGTTTATATTCTTCACATCCTTGCTCTGCCTGGTCTTCACATCAACCTCTCTCAGGATTTGCTTTTTAACAAAGAGAGAGAGAGAAAAAATATATATTGGCACTTAAGTCTTCAAAAAACCCTTCAGAGAAACTGGAATGGCAGGAAGGCCAGCAAACATTTCTGCAGGAGTGATCGAACACGGGCCGATGGAGTGAAAGGTCCTTGCATGCATGTGATGCATTCCAGGAATCGGTTTGGAGCCTGCGTGGTTCTGATGTGTATCTGTGCTCAATATTGGGGTCACAACCATTTCTATCCAGCGGGCTTGTCTAGATAATCCTCCATAAACAACAACGTCTGTGGCATTTGCAGTCCTCAGCCCGTCTGAGGCCGAGATTCTTCAGCCCGAATCCCCCCCCCGTGCCTCCGGCTAACGCTGCAGCCCGCATCGACTGTCATGGGCCCAGCAAAGTTTCCGATCATTGATCAGAAGTGTGTGTTTACCGTCAATAAATCCATAATAAAGGGCGAAATGAAGATAGAGAAGTCCAAAATAACTGATCGGTCTAACATGTTTGCCCTTTGCATTTATGATAACAGTCTCGCTGCTGGGCGGACCGTTAAAGACTAACGCCAAGCAATTACGAGCAACTCAATTACTGTCCTCGCCGCTTCTCCCTCGGTGTGAAATGTCCAGATGAAGTGATTTTTCTAAAGCGACTCACGCCCACTGTGAAGGAAACATTATGTGTAATAAGATGCTGTTTCCCCGGTCCTGGCCCACACCTATGAATTTTTATGGGCAGCCTGAGGCAGCCGCTGGCACTGGAGGCTTCGCTGCCTTCTGCCGCAGCACAGCCATCACCGCTCTGCAGGGTCAGAAGCATCCAGCATCCTCTGATGCACAGCCTCACCGTTTAGCAGCGCTCTTTTCTTTTTTTTTTAACTCGCTGCATGGCTTTCTGCTGCTGCAACAAAATGAAAGGAGGATAGCAGGCGGGTATTCTGTCCAAGTCGTGCGTGGATGATGGGGTATCATCTCTGGAGTCACTTTTGGTCTCATTAAGTCAGTAGCTGAGTTGTTGCACCGCAGCCGAGAGTTCTTCATTTGTCTCAGAGCTGCGGGACTGGATCAGTTCGTAAAATGCCACGTCTCCACTTTCATATTTCCCAAACACACTGGCATATAAAGTTGTTAATTACCAGCTGGTTTGATGCTGTCGAAAAGGTAATCACCATTCATGTCAGCGCTCAGGAGGATGATTGACCTCTTTAATTAAAACGGCATTGCTTTCCTGTGAAAGGCAAAGTGTGACAGCTGTAAGAACCATAAATCTTCCCTCTGATTATTCTCAGTTTTGCATTTGTTCCTCTGCCTGTGGGTTTCGAGGCCTTTTTTTCTTTCTCCCAACCCTATAACAAAGAACTGTCAGCTCCCGTCTGTCTTTGTATATTTCTTTCAAGTACCTGTCGTCAGAGCAACTCAGAGAGAGAAGAAACGGCGTCTTTCCCCACTCTTGTTTCGTCTTCAAAGAGAGACGTTAATGTGAAATCAGCCGAGGCGCAATCTCCTTTGAGGACAGAAACATTTGCTCCGCCAAAACTTAAACGGACGTTCGTTTGAGCAAATCAAGCAAAGATATTGTTTTGGAATACAACAGCCGTATCATTTGCTGCATGGATTTGAAGGAAAGGAAACACAAAAGTGAAGTTCACACAAGTATTCACACATAAATACTCTCTCACAAACACTATGTAAGAAGAAAGTGGGAAAAACAAAAAGTCAGAATCCTGACGTCTTCTTTTGAGAACATCAAACCTCCACAAGAATTAGCTGAGGAGTTTTACAACCGTCTTTACCACTGTTGTAAAGCAGAAGCTGGTAGACATTGGTCAAGAGAAGCATAATTACGCCGAGTCCAACATGCTTTGTGGTATTATCCCCCTGAAACGCTGCTAACAGACGTACAGAGGTGGGCTGCAGGAGTCAGGAGCCGGCGCGGAAGTTGATGCTTTGACCATGTAAGGGGATTATGAAAGTGATGATGTGTTGAAAGGTAGCGCCTGCCTAAAAGTGAAGCGTTTACGGCTTTGCTGCTGTCACATGTGGCAGGTGCTGAGATCACACAAGTTTCCAGATTACCTGGAGGCTCTTGGGGGGGGGGGGGGGTCTTTGCTAACTCTTCCTGTACACCGGGTGTTGCTGCTGTATATTAATTAATTAATGTTCATGCAGGGAAAACACAAAAATAATTGCTGTTCACAAATGATAAATATTAGATAATTGTATTTTCCTCTTCAGTAGGTGCTGTGATGTTCATATTTGTATTTTACTGCAGTATTTTCATTTAAAACAGGCACATTTGAGCAGTTTATGGTTTTAGTATTTCATTCTTTGTTATTAATATGCATGGGCACAACTATACATTACATTTCTTAGGAAGGAACTCCTATAAAACCAAAAATGATTTGCCTCTCACCGGGTTCATTCAGATTCTGAGGAAGTACTTCTTCATTCAATGCTTGAAATACCATATATTTAAAAGTAAATATTTGAATGCAGGAAACATTTTCTTGGTGTATTTTTTTTGCACTGTGGTATTTCCGCTGTCTGCAAGGAGGCGCGATCTGGAGATGTTTTTGCTTCATTGCAGGACGGCTGCATTACCTTTGGTAGAAACACTTCAACAGCAAAATGCTGAGATCCAGCATTTGTCGGTGAGGTCAGCATTGCATGTGACAAAATGTGCTGATTTGATTGGGTGCGCACTTGAAGCATGTGTTTGCAGTTTTTTAACAGCTGTCACACGTGCAAAAGTGCAAATTGCTTTTGATCTGTGTGGTTTAGTGTAATGTTCCCTGCGAGGAAAACGCAGCAAATGCTTTGCCACGGATGGAAAACTTCAATATAAATAATCTACCAGTTGTGTAAAAAAAATAATTTGAGTCAGTGTCATTTGCTGCAGGCAGAGTAAGTAACTCAGAATAACTCATATTTTATGATCTATGCTAGCCACAGCAGGGGATATGTTTTGTGCTATCGTTCATGTGAATCATTGGCGGTGATGAGTTCTGAGTAACACGACGAGCGAGTAGATTTTGCCTTGTTTGCAAAAACAGGCCCAAAAAACAAACAAAATGCCTAAAATATATATATATATATATATATATATTATTGTGACAGAATAAAAAATGACTCGTCGCGAATGAGAATCTCCTTTCAGACTTCGAACAGGCTGCATAACATCTTGACAAAGGAAAGTGCAGTAATTATCGGTCCTGTTCATACCAAGACGTTTGTGCAAGCTTATCGCACACTTGCATTTGAATGTTTGCAAACCTCGCGAACCCCAGAGGCTTTGTTTATGTGTTTCTCTGTGTGGTTGGATATAATCGGAGCGGTCGATGCAGCCGTCACGTTCTATGGCCTTTGTGTTTGTCTCATCGTGACTGACAGTGTGTACCTGAACACTCGTGCACGCTTTGTGATGCCGTAGCTGTTAACCACTGACAAACACGGAGAAAGCAGCCCTGGCAGACGGAGTCAGGTGTGGCAGCATAGTGTTGTTGTTGTTTTCACTGTTATTTCATTACATTTACTTTGAATAAATAACATTTGCGTAATTATTATTCAGTGCTGCAACACCAAAGCTGTGAGCGGGGTTTGATGCTGACAGTTTGTGGGGTTTTTTTTCCACTGGGAGAGTGGATGCTTTCTCACCTCTAACCCGGGAATCTGTGATTTCACTTGTCACATTTGATGTTATTTTAATTTTTAAGGGCATCTGTCCACGGTGTGATGGAGAAGGAAAGATATGATGCTGGTGATCATAATTAGAACATACCGTAAGCACAACTTCCCTTTGGGCTCGCTGGTCTGGCTCATCTGGCTTTAATGCTTGTTATTCACAGGACCACCTTTTTATATATATATATCAGCACGACCATTGTGTTGCGTACAAGCTTTGAATTTGCACGTTTGTGCATCTCACCCTCGGCAGCAGTGATGAGGAAGCTATTTTTAAGTTTAAATATACAAGCTGCTGCAGATTTCTTCACAGTGCCAGAATTTGAACAACATTCTAAGATAGACCCTCAGGAGAAATCCAGCTTGGTAAAAGGAAAAGTGTTTCAAACTACCTCATGAATAAAAAAGAAAAGAAGATAAATTGTAACACATGTGTACACAAACACAAATAGAGATACATATTGCAGTGAGAGTTCTGGTTGTGTGTATGATTTCATGAGTCAGACAGTCGGTCCAGGAGGTGACAGGACACGACGCCGGGTTATTCAGTTAACGAGATAAAAAAAATAGCACAGCAACAACTTCTTCGTGCACTTGTAGATAACAATCAATAATTAACACTGAAGTACTCTAAATAAATAAAGCTCAATGTTACAATTTCTGATCCAACAAGACAAGTATGGATTTCAGTTTCAGATCGTCCAATAATTACATTTCCTCAGGCTGTGGTTCGGACATTAATCCATGATGGGGCGGTTGCTGCGTGAAGTGCCGCCCGTTCTTCTGGACACACACTACAGTACAAAAGGAAGGTGGCTATCTTATGAATTGCTGGAGCTTATATACGGTAACCTGTCATGATATATCACAGTCAGTGAGCAACTATGGCGCAGCAGAAAAACAAATAATAACAACAAAAAGTGATTTAAATCCTTTCATTGCTCACATATATAAATATAGATTCCTACCGACTCATCGCTGCTCTCAATATTCACCTCAAATAATCCTGATTACAGAGACGATGAATTGATCTGAAAATTCAATATTGAATCTATAGCATCTTTAGCATGAGTGTTCTGATATCAGAGGCTCATTCTCGCAGAAGTCAGGTTCTAATGGCCTAAAGAGCCATCCTTGAGGGGAGCAGATTGGTCACATGCACTCTCTCACACACACACACACACACTAACTAGCTTCTATGATTGGTAAGGTGCCCCTGGTGTGGATTTGCTGTTGCGATCCACCACAGCGCCGAAGCACCTGCCATGTGTCTTCGTGGATGGGCTCTGATTGAAAGTGATGGCTCTGGAGCGTGAGGCTGTTCTAGCGATCAGACTCCCAATCTATTCTTCGGGAGCGTGTAGACTCTCGCTCTCGCTCTGCCTAAGCGCCTCCGGGGTCTTCTCCCCTGGAACCGGTTCTGGGTGTGGATCATTACAAATGATGCGGCCTGCAGCATCGGGAGGAAGATGGCTGGGGAAGGAGGTGCGGCTGGGGATTTCGGTTTTAATGTGAGTGGAGCCGCTCATCATGTTGGATGCTTGACTGCAAGAGGCTGCAGTCAATCCAGCTCTGCAATAGTCGGCAGACTAACTATTTGAGCAGCTCTAATATAGCAGGTGTTGCAATAATGCCGGGAGAGTATTATGGTATGCTGTGGTGAAGCAGATGTAATTTGCATGGAATGTCCAGATTTTTACTACGCAGAAGTGCATCAAATTAATGAAGCCTCAGACACGGAAAATTAGCAGAGAAATGAATTGCGCCACCAAAGCGAGGTCAATTTGCACGGATAAATCCATGAAGAACGGTGGAGTGCATCACTGGAACAGCTCTGTTTGCACTGATGAGCAGGTTAATTGCCCATTTTGTTTATTGTGAGAAAAATGCCTGAAACCATTTTCCTCCAGACGCATATCCAAGCCTTATGTACTGGAAATAAACAAATGGGGAACTCAAAAACACATTATTTTAACTCAATGGTAGAAAAACAGTAATGTGTAATGAAGATGCAGTAGAGGCTATCACAGAGAAATGAGGGGGGGGGGGGGGGGCACGTTGTCAGCTCGGGCAGACTGAGAGCCATCCCATCGTTGCCATCCAAACAGCACCGTAAACCTCGCCCGCGGCCCGGAACCCATCACGGTCCGGCACAATGTTGCAGGCTGCCCGCTGCAAATGTATTTTAGCAGCACCTCTTCAGATGAGCCAGAAGCCAGATGTCACTGGCTTCTTTATAACTTTCTAGAGGCTAGTTCTAGTCACTGTGGCAATTACCTTTATGTCAGGCCTCGAAAAGATATGTCTACCCACGGGACAAGCAGACAGCCAACGCCGTAACGCTCATTACAGAGGAACAGCAAGGCTGATTCATCCTGAACACGCGGCGTTCCCTGCTGCACATTGTCCGTATTAACGTTCCACCATCATTCATGATAGTAGCATAGACGAGACATTAAATGAAATATGCATAATATTTGATTCACAAATGGAGCCTTTGGATCGCTGGACTAGAACACCATTATACGTATAGAAGTACATGGAAACCAGTAAAACAATCGTTTTGAAAGGAGAGAGACATGCAGGCCATGTCATTCAATGGGAAATACATTACTGTATGAAGTAATGTATTTCCTGTTGACTCATATTATCTAAAAATATTGTGTGTAAACGAATGTTAATCTCTCTGTTCATGGCTACAGTAATTGGTTTTGGAATGCTTTGATATTTTTGGAAATTTGAAAAATTCTATTGAAAAAATAGTAGTATGAAATTAGTGGTATGTCCCATGCCTCGTATTTCTTCTTGAAACCTTACACACATACTGCCCCGACAGGAAGTGTGTACTTTTCCATATTCTGAACATCTTAGAAATGTTACTTTTATTCACATTAATATAAATAGTTTGAGATTGAATTAATTTAATGTCATATAATTTATAATAATAAATAATAAATCTCTCAATACTCCCAGTTCCCGGTGAGATAACAAGTGAACTGTAAACTGCATTTATTAGACACTTGCAGGTAGTGATGCAAAAAAGAATTATAACAATTAATACATTTAGTATGCCGATCACTGTTACTGCAAAGAGCAAAACATATCTAAATGTAGTTTTGATTCATCACTACTCATATGCATTTATATATATATATAATTTCCTGACCTCTGTGTTTGTGTTTAGAAAAAGAAGTGAAATCACACAGGCAGATATTTGCAGCCTTTGCCACTCGTCGGTTTTTCTTGTGCCGTTAAAATGAGGTCTCGTGTTTTCTGCTCCATAAGTCTGCAGTTATTATCATAATAATGCCTTGTTTCAAGTCTCCCCAAACTGCCTCTAGCACGGCAGCGGCGATTAAGAAATCTTAATTAAGCTTTTGTAGATTCCCCTTCATCAGACCTTGACTTTTTTTTTTTGGTCTGCACTGCTGCAGCATCTTGTACAAAAACTTGCTCTGTTTTTAATAGACGGCACGCAGCCCACCTAAACCAATGAGGCGTGCTACTTGTGTGTTTGCTGGCGCTCCATGTGCACAGGGAGACAGACAGTGAGAGAAGAAGAGAGAAAGGAACCAGAGCCTATGTGTCAGTGCAAGCTTTCAAGCTCCCAGCACTTCATCTCTCTCGGGGCATTTAAGCCTTAGATATTCCTCTGCTGATCCCCTTGTTGTCACAGCAATTTCTCCAGTTGCTCGTCATACTTAAACTCCTCTCTCATTTGCATTATAATCATCCTGTACAAAGCTCACCTGAGAGTTTCACTGAAAGACAAAAATGTTGTTTCACCTCTGCAGGCGTGCAAAGCACGGCTCCCAGTGTGTCACGGATATCACAGGCCGGGCTTGTGTCGTCACGCCGTCTTTGTTCACAGCAGTGGAGAAATGTTCCTGTTGGGAGTCCCGAAGATTTTACGAGCAGCCCGGCCTGTTATTGTGATGTTGCAAGAGTCAAATCAAATTAACAGCTGGACTCACAAGAGACATGACTGCGTGGCACGGCCATGGCAGCACCGGCGCTGGAATTGGTTGATTAAAACACAATGGATGAGCGGCGTAAAGGGGCATTACGTATACAGGGAGCAACAGACTTAATTATGTATTGCGAGGACTAAATAGGCCAAGGCTTCGGTCCTTATGACATGCATTGATCTCACGCTATATATATCCAGATAGCCATCGCATCCGGCCCGCCACTTTAAGGTGCTACTGGAGTCTGTGGCATTAAGCGGGAGAGTAAAGAAAGGATTTAAGACATTTGCAGCACTTTAACAGGAGCTAGGTTTATAGGAATGTCATGTGAGGTTGAGCAGACAGACCTAGTTTTTTAGTTTTGTACACACATGTGCCTCAGTTAGGCTTACAGCAAAAATTATAATTAGTCTGAAGGTAGTGTGCGGCAACTCAGTGAGAATCCTAACAGCCGCTGTTTGGTGCTTTCAACATCTGCTTCTCTCAGTGATCCCTATAACCAGGCCTGGAGAGACTCTGCACTACTAATTACTAATAAAACTATAAGCTTATTGCTGTGAATTATTAAAGCGTTATCTGAAGTGGACCAGGAGTCGCTCCCGAAGCTAAAAGGCTTTGAGGTACGAAGGAGGGATCACAGTTCATTGCTGAGTCCGGATTAGCACACAGCCCATACTTCACGGAGTCTGTTTTATTGTTGAGAAGCCTTTTCGGGCTGAAGCTCACACGCACGGGGTGTCGAAAAAGAGCATTAGTGATCGGAAAGCAGCTCCCAAGGATTTCTGTTGTCATGTCATTTGACAAATTGTCTTTAAATATTAGCAGTTGTCTCAATCGTGTGTTTGGCTGTAGCTGATGAAGCGGATGGCTCGTGTGAAGACGCATCAATGTGTCCATGCCTGCTGTGTCAGAGGACAGATGTGTTCACGTTAGAGCAAGGTGCATGCGAAGTGAAGGAAATTATATTTGCTACAGATCGGGTTCGAGTTCTGTGACTTGCGACGTGAATGTCGCTCAAATATATCAATGTGTCATCGTAATGACGTACATTTAGATAAATATAACACTATTGATTCTCTTCTTTTTAGTCCCTTTTAATTGTGTTTTTTAATGTTGCGAGATCTATGTTTTAAAATAAGTATTTAATTAATAAGCAGTTAAATGCTTTTCAAGTTCAAGCAAGTAATTACTGTCTTCTGTAGGCTGTATTGTTTTTTGGAAGGTTTCATTTTTAGAGCAGAATATTTCTATATTTTATATTTATTATATTACTTATTTTGCTTGTTAAGACCAACTAGAAAGTCTAAAATGTCTGAATAACAACTTTGGGTATAGTTTGCGTAACTTCTGTGTCATATTAATCTGCACCCAAGCATTAAAACATTATATTTCCATAATGTTTAATCCGTGTAATGTTTTTTTGCTTTCCTATTTTTCCTAAGGTCACATGCAGGAAAGCGCACGGCGGAGCCACGGAGCTCATCCAGTGGGGCGACAGTGATGATGAACAGAGGATTTCTCCCACAGGGGCAAGTCCACGGATCATCAACCCCCTGCGTCTGTTTGCCAAGGGTTCCCCCGGGTTCAAGAGCAACATGAGGGAAATTACATATTTACAGAACATGGAGGACTTCTGGGACTGGTTATCTAACCAGACAGATGTTCAGGGTGCACAGGCCAGAACTAAACGCAGGCCCATCGTAAAGACTGGCAAGTTCAAAAAGATGTTTGGATGGGGAGACTTCCATTCCAACATCAAGACCGTCAAACTCAACCTGCTGATCACGGGGAAGATCGTGGACCACGGGAATGGCACCTTTAGCGTCTACTTCCGCCACAACTCCACGGGCCTGGGGAATGTTTCTGTCAGCCTGGTCCCACCCTCCAAGGTGGTGGAGTTTGAAATCGCCCAGCAGTCCACGCTGGAGACCAAAGACACCAAATCGTTCAACTGTCGCATTGAGTATGAGAAGACAGACCGAAACAAGAAAACTGCCCTGTGCAGCTTCGACCCCTCTAAGGTGTGCTATCAGGAGCAGACGCAAAGTCACGTGTCCTGGCTGTGCTCGAAACCCTTCAAAGTCATATGCATCTATATAGCCTTTTACAGTGTAGACTATAAACTGGTGCAGAAGGTATGTCCTGACTACAACTACCATAGCGACACGCCCTACTCCTCCACAGGATGATCTAGCTGTTGGTATGCATCAATCGTTTTTTTTTTTTCAAAGGTCAACCTCTAATCTCCTTTTTCCGAAATACTTAAAACCTAGACGTGTCAGAGGAAGTCCAGTTCACAACAGGAAGGATTTGATGCATTGTTACCAAACCCCCAGCAAGTATTCCAGACACGTATGCAGGTTTTACACTTGGAGTTAGGTGTCAAGGGACTCGGTTTTAGGGGTTGCTTTGGGATTCCAAGATAGCTGCCAACCCTCCATAACAACAGCACATGTCTCCTGTAATCCGCTGGTATAATTAGCATGTGATCCAGATGTTTTCTTCAAGGCTGGACCATAGGCCAAGCAGCCTCCCAGTTTGAGATGCATATTGACTTCCGCACCAGCGCCGCCGCATTGATGCTAAAACCGCTAAACAATTTCTTCACCTCAACGAGATGAAAACCTTTAAATCATGTAAATTACTAACAAACAAGGCATTTGTGTTGCTTTCAATAGGACATAAAACTCTGTAATTCTCATCACTGTAGGTTCAGTTGAAACAATCAGTTCACGGTCTTTGAGATAGTGCTCCCATCCATTTATACTTGTCAATAGAACACAAAGCAGAGCGGCGCATTGTCTTAGATTCGTTTTCTCGATGAACATTCTTTCAAGTAGCTCTGAATAATGACTACGGCCTTACAGTCTATGTTTTTATCTCTTGGAGCAAGTGGCATAAAATGAATTGAGTGATTTCTGTGCCCATGACCAAATAAATTGATCCGGCACATCTGAAGGCAAGTCGAGAGCATAACCATAAATCTTTGCACGTGTAAGTACCCATCCATATATATAACCTGGCTGCTGCCACGTGCGATCCTTAAATAATGCTGGATTTCTGCTGCCCTCATCATAAGGCATGTGTATGCTAAACCAGTCTGAAATACAACATCTGTTTTTGCAGGATGCATTTTGTGGCATCAGCCTGCAGAACGGGCTCTGCAGTGAATTAATGTGTTAGGAAAGGTGTGTGTGTGTGTGGCGGGTGAGATAATTGCAGGACAGGTGGATTTAGTGAGTCTGGCAGACAATTATCAGCACTTTGTCATGGTGCTGCCACCAGCCCTGACATTACCTGTCTTTAATAGGCTTTAATTAGCCAGGGAAATTTAATTTATTTGAGACCAGGAGTGGAGAAACCGAAAGCCAAAACAAATAAATAAATAAAATGAAGAAAAAAATAACTAAAATCCATCTGGGATTTTAATGAGAAGTGTGACTACATTTGAAAATGTCAGACATTTCCCACTTGTACAGCAGGCTTAATTTGACTGACTTTTGTGTTAAAAGTGGATAACATCCAGTCTTCTTGTAAATGGTGTAATGTGCTTCGACTTAGCGATCACTAACATGGTTTGAAAAGCTTCCGTTGAAAACCGTCAGCAGATTAAATGTCATCAATCGTGTTGATGCATCCGTATACGGAGGATTTTAGGCTGAGGGGTGCGCCACTGATTTATCACGTGGCTTTTCGGAAGACTACCTGATCTGCTGTATCTCGTCTTTCTCTATCAACTGTAAATTATCCTGTCACATTAAGCACATAAGATGTGTAATGTTTAGAAAATGCCTAAATCCGAGTGTTGATATTTTAGTTCCACACCTTTTGTGCAATGCTGTGTATTAACATGTAACTGGATCTAAATGTGTTTACCCTGAAAGTAAACAACTTCCGTTTATTCTCATTCATTTCCCAAAGAATTATAACAAGAAGTATGCTGTTCCTTATTTTTGGTGTTAAGCAGTATCATATATATTTATTCCTCATAATTATGAGTTGCTTTCATTTCCATTTTCTTTTTTGTAATCATTGTAGATGGCATTCATTTCCTGCTTGCTTAATCCTGTTTGAACAGTTTCCTCTGTGAAAAATGAAACAAGGACACTACCTGTGTGTATAGTGTTCGTAAACAATGTTTTTGGAATATTGCATTTCGCCTGGAGTTCGTTTTGTTTAAATGAAACTGTAAAGATCAAGCTGAGGTTTTTATGGCATTAAACCTGACTTGAACTTGGCTCGCAGCATACTGTCAAACTGACCCACCGCCGGTGTGTTGACGCTCAAAATTGTTGCATTTTATTCCTCAGCAGGATAAACACACCATTTAAGGAGGTACATTTCAGTGTCGCTTTTTAATGGGCAATAAATCTGTGTCCACAGGCGTGGATGATACCAGAGGTACACCTTAGAGCACATCCATTTTGCTGTGGCCATCAGTGACAGGGGTCTTTTCATCCGCTTCCATTACTCTTATCTGATCAGGGCGAGGCATCTTCTATAAGGATCAAGCCACACTGCACGCATCCAAATGCTCAGCAAACCCATTTAATCCAATGAGATCACACAGATTTTCTTAGCCAATTACTATACAGCCAAACAGCAAAATATTTTTTGTATCAAACTAACCTCCTAACCTGATTTTCAGTGCGTTCTACCCAATAACACAGGAAGTGACCTTGATTTCATGGCAACATTTTCTTCACCATCAGAGGCAAAAGTCAGATTTGGCTTGTTTGAGAAACTTGAAAAGGCAAAGTTGCAGCAATTCACCCCAGAGTGCAACACAACCATAATATTTGAATTTTGAATAAGTATCAATTTTATCTGCAAAAGCTCCTTTGACATGCTCAGCGAACGAGGACAAATGGCCTTTGAGCTCATCGCGACATATTTCCTTTAATGCACTGAGCACCATAATTAGCAGAATCAAGTCTCTTCTTCGTGGTAAGCGTTAGCAGCACTCTACTGCAGCCTCATTGTGACCCATGCAATTGACTTTTTAACATCACAATACAGGCATGAACATTTGCCAAAGCCGTTTTGGCCTCAGGCCTGCGCTCACCGCGTCTTTAGCAGGTTCGTTTTCTACAATCCAAAAAAGACAGAAGAAAATCTTCAACCGTGACAATGCTTTTGCATTCAGCTGCTCCTTCATTGCATTGCGGTTAGTGAAGGAAAATGAAAAGGGAAGATAATAAGTTGCGGAGGCGTCCTAAAGCAGAGATACCATCGGGCCCTGTGGTGAGAGGAGTGGATGAGGATCAGCAAGCCGCTGATGAAGACGTCTGTGCTCCAGTAGGACAGACCGGCCTTGTGTTCCCTTTAATTAAGGCTATCGCCGAACAGGCGCACATAAAGCACGAGGAAAGTGTTTGATGTGCTGTGAAATGCTCAGCGTTAAACATGTTACTATGCTAAAGAGTCTTAGCTTTTGGTTAATACATTGGTGTTGTTTCCTAATGTCGTCTACCAAATAAATCACTGGTGAGATAGAAGGGGGGGGGAGTCACCCCAGCCCGAAGTCCGCATGCATTACCATTTAAACAGCAGCGCGCGCACACATCATAAATTATTCCTGTTAAAAATAACAATCTCATTGACTATGAAACCGAAAAAGGGCCACTTCTGACTGCTGGGAAATGGTTTAATGGGTTAATGCAGGCATTCTCGCGGACAACAACTTCATGTTTTTTTTTTGTTCCCTCCAACAAATCAGGCTCAAACATGACACTGAATGATGAGTATTATCATGTAAAATGATTTGTCGTTTAATTTACAAAATCCTCTGAAGTGTCGGCCACACAACACTACATACGAGACTGACTGAATAAACATGATGACCCCCCCCCCCACCCCCTCCCAGTGAAACACAGAAATAACATTGCCAGTAGAAGTGATGCTCAGCATCCTACAAATATCCAAGCATGTTAGAGGGTTGTTGTTGTTGTTTTGCACGTTCTCAATTCATTTAATTTTTCCACAAATGTCAGATAACTGCAGAAAAATAAATTAAAAATTAAAAATGAAACTGCTAATTGGACACTTTCTTTGACACCAACATGACCATGCATTAGTCTCTCCACTTTTAGTCGACCACAATATATTGCAAATATATATTTGTAAGCTGGCAATACTAAGGACAGAAATTCTCATAATTTTCTTTCTAACGGTTCACAGACATATGATCTGGAATATGTCATTTAAAAAATAAAAAACAAAACATGGGAGATTGAGTAAATACTTCCATATAAGTCCAATGGTTTAATATATTAGGGCCAAAGTATAGACACTTTTCGTCTTGTATGCATTATACGGATTGACACCGGGTCTTCATAATGGCAGATTACATGTTTGCTCACAAATATGCAATACACTTTCTTATACACTGGGTCTTCTGAAGATGTTCAACTGTCATTTACATAGAAATGGTGCCATCAATATGGGGCATACACATCTTTTAAACAGTGTAAAGAACCGACCTTGCACTGAAAGTGTTCATGCTTTTTAATGTCTAGTCACAAAACGGGCTAAACATTACAAATATATAATATTTCCCACTTCGTTAAGCCTTTGTTACGTTCCTATAGAACTCCATATCAAAATGACTATACATGGGAACTAGTGCAACCTGGAGGAGGCCCAGTCTTTGTGACAAGGCAGGCACAGAGTAAAATAGACAAAGTACTCTGGAGCAGCTCCAGAGCAATGGCAGATATGTTAAGGCCATTTTCAAAATTAGAGGGGGGGGGGGGGGTAGCACAGAGCTCCACTTACTGCCCAGGCTGAACGAAATTCAGTTGGGTCCAGCAAAGCAAGCAAGCAACATCAATTTTACCAATTCTTTCCCCCCCCCAATCCGCTGATGTCAACCATCCACCTGCCAGCCTCCCCACATGCCTGGCCCGAAAGCTCCACTCTTCTTTATTTCAAGTGTGTTCAGTTTTGGTGGAAATAAGAGTAGTACCCTTGCTAGTCCTTCCTTTGTAAACCCATGCTTCACACCGCCAGTAAAGTCCTGGATCACAGTCAAGCAGTCAGGACTGTTTTAGACGCTTCCTGGGAAGACCAAAGGGCGGGCACTGTGCTGAAGCCAAAGCGCGAAAGGCCTCGGCTACCAAGTGAGGATGGGATTGGATCATTGACTTCCAGCCTGCAGTCTCCATTATATCTGTAGCGTGGCTGTAAGCACAGGCAAAATGAAGTCAGGCAATAGAATGTGCACATTAAAAATCAATAAACGTAAATGAGATCATAATGACAGAGCTAAGATGGGGGAACTTGATTTGTGAGTTGCATGGTAAAGTTTAAAAAGGGCCATTTATGCTTCTGAACAGAGGTGAAAACGACTGCAGGATTAAAACTCTTCAAATGTTGAATGCAAGAGGTAGAAATAAGTTTAGCATTTCAAGGTCCACCACGACAACACACTACATCAACTGAAAAAAAATGTGTCCCTTCTTTTAAGGCTGCACACATTCCACTTCCAGGGTTTACTCAGGTATGAGTCTATTAATAACACGGACACAAAGATATGGCGCTTCAAACTGAAAAGGCAAATAGTACCCCGTCTGCCTGGGCCGAAACAATGAATTCTAATGCATCTGTTCCAGGAAAGAGATAAGAGTGCGTTATTAATCTTGTGTCACATATATCAGCTAATTACATACTTGCTATTCCAGTTCTTTCCATCTTTACAGCCCAGCTGTCTCAGGACACTGCACCTATGGCAAGGAGATAAAAAGGTAAGCATCCAGGGCTGGTAAACAGAAATGGCAGCAGGAATTCATCACCGGAGGTTTTTTTTTTTTTTTTGCAATACTTGCCTGTTGATAAAATCTATGGCTTGTGCTTTGAGCTGCTCGGCACTGTGCAAGTCTGCTAGGATGAGGGTGTCAGCCACATTCTCTACCGAGAGGCTGTTGCACAAGGCCTCTTCACACATGACCTTTAAACGCTCAAGAGCATACTGGGGGTGGGGGTGGGGGTTGAGTGGGAGAACAAAAAAAAACAAGTGGTTACACCCTGGATTTCACTGTGGTTCCCATGATTCGAGGTTTTGTCTCAAGCACTTATTAAAAAAAGGGGGAAAAAAAGCTGCAGATGGAATCAGTTAATAACATTTGATAAATGCGCCTTTACAGGGAATGGAGGGGAAAAACCCACTCAAAACATATCTAAACAACAGGCAGCTGGAAAAGTCATTACACACAAGCAATGGATAATGTGGGATTAACGGTATAAATGGCTTTACACGTATGAAGCTGAATTTAGGATTTGTCCCCATCAGCAGAGGGACAAACGGAATAAAATCGAATATACGGATTGAACAAGGACCTTTGATGGAGATGTAGCGTAGCGAATTTAATCCCGTCAGACTAATAACTGTAAACCATAACAGACATTGAATTACCGACATGCTTCGAGAAGAGTAACTGCATCTCTGATATATCCTGGATTTATGCTCAATTAAAAGGTTTCACAAACACACACTGATGTTTGCTGAAGAGCTGCTGCACTGAATTTGCGTTTCAGTGAGAAAGCGGCCTGAAGACTGTTGCCAAAAAAGACGAAGACTTTGTTTTAAACCTCAAAATTGCATCTTAATTATGCTCATAGAAAACGGATGGGTCTACGAGGGTCCTCTGGTGTTGCAAAGTGTGAAGTGAGCTGTAGGTAGCAAAATGATTGACGAGGGGGGCTTGTGCCAAAACTGAACTTTACTGAATGAAACAGCGTTTTTTTAAAGGGAACACTGACTTCACGCTGTTTCTAATCTGGACAAATCCTGCATGGTATTTTGCAGCATGAGGACAATAGGATTTTTTTTTTTTTTTTGCAATTCCGATCGAGGCTGGTGACTGAAGATTAAATATTGAGATGCTATCGTCACCCAAGTGACTCCAAGTGCGACACCCAGTGCTTAACAAGATCCAGTGAGTTCATCATTGGTGATGAGTCTGTTATCACAAAGATAATTTCAAGGTGAAGCACCTCGCTGGAGTTCACCCCCACTTTCTCCTGACAGAAAAAAACGGAAAACCGCAGGCCATGCAAAAGAGGTAGAAGATAAATGAGTGATTCTAATATTTAAGGAAGTACTTTGTCTGCAGCTGCCAGTAAATTGTCTGCCATCTTCTCCAGGTTTGGGGCCTTTCCTGTATATATGAAGCCCATCATTTCCTTAAAGACATCTGGCTCCACGTCACTAATGTCCACGCGGTTCTGGAAGAAAAGGCGAGCTTTCAGCACAACTTATTGAAGAAAGACTTTTGAAAGAAAACTCGTCACATCAGCGATCAGGAGGTCGGGCTTGAAACGTTTTTTTAACTGTACAGGCATTTTACTGCACATGTAAAAGTACAGCACAACAAAATGATCAAAGATAGAATGGCATGCGTTATTCTTACCTTTTTACTTTCCTCCATTTCATGTTCAAACATAGCGTTAAAGACCGGTGACCTCGCTGTTGAAGAAATACATTTAACATTTACAAATGTAAGTGTAAGCTTGTGGCAATGAATGATCTTTATTTAAAATGACAACACAAGGTTTTCTTGCAGATAAAAAGGTAGGAAACATCAGAACTGAACTAAGACAGCTTTAAAATCTCTACAGTCTGAACAGCTGCCACGTTGTCAGCGTTTCCCCCTGACCGGTAGGGCACCATTTCTAAGGGTCAAAACGGGCCAAGCAGGGGCGGTGGGCTGGATTAGCATCCACAGCAACACTAAGCCACTATAAATCTAACCAGAAATAGGACCCCTCGGGAGAGTTTCGGGGTGTTTATGGTGCTCCATGAGAGGTAGAGAGTCGTAAAGAGCCATTAAAACGGGCGGCTCTTTACTCCAGTTCTGGGTGCCATGAACAATCTTACCTGCAAGGATGGATTTATGGGCTTTAAACTCCTGCCCTCTGACATAGAGGCTGCAGTCGGTGAAGCGAGAACACTCCCACAGGTTCCCCAGGTCGTCAGAAAGCTGACACTCAGGTACCTTCAGCATGTTCATGTTCGACTGGCCGGAAATGTTGACGGAGTCCTGGACAACGCTCACCTGCACATAACACAGAAAACATCATGCTGGGACTCATCGAGGTTAATAATCCCAAAAAAGAAAGTAATAATTCAACAAAAAATGTGTTATACTGCTTTGGAGAAAATATAAAAATATAAAGTTCTCCTTTTAGTGAGGACATTTACGACAAGAAGGAATCTTGCTTGCAAAAGCAAAAATCACACGAAAGCGAAATTAATTAACTCTGCTGAAGCATCTAATTGATGACAAAAATCATTTTATCACAATGCAAATCCCCCCCCCCCCCCACCCGTAAATTGTTGAATCAGTTTGAACCCATTGTCTGGAACAGCGTCTGTAGTATTCAAACTGATGATTTCACATCAAAATGCGTTGACACCTCATTTGACTTGTCCCTTTGAAAGAACCTTTCAGAAGACTTTTATTCCTGTTGACACATTTAATTGAATTACACTTTCCCCCCCCCCCCCCCCCCCCGATTTGAGATGGAGGAAAGCATTCCGCTTTCTTAGACGTTAATGTCATTTGAAGCAAATGTCAACCGCATGCTTGTAGTTAAATGGCACTCGAGTTTAAAGCGGCTGCGACAAGAATCCAACCGTTGCCAGGAACAACAATGGAAAAGCAGAGAAGCTGAACATTAACACTTTCAATATGTCTTCCTAGAGAGGGAAACATCGCCTCGAGAAAGCAACTGTGAATTTTAATTCTGTCCAGCAGTTAGAAATGTGGATAATCCACCCCCCTCTATCAAACATGGTCTGCACATTTGGACAGACGTAATCCTGCATGTTCTCTTTGCAAGGTGAACTAAAACAATTAAACGAATCCCTTTCAATCATCAAAAAGGTGTTCTTTGAATCTTGGTATCCCACAAATATCACCTTGGACAGCAACTACAAGCAGTACTGAGTTAAAAGGTGTAGTTCTCTGTTGTGCAGTTTTGATAAAAAAAACGGCAGAATTCATAAAACAGCAAAAGACCAGAACTTCTGTGTTTGAAGGATGCAAAAGAAATGAATAATTACCTCACAGAACAGGGTGAGTTTGTCATCCGGTAAGAGTCCATTGGCTTCATCAAGGAGGAAATCTCTCCTTATAAACTTTTTGAAGCCCCAGTCTTTACCTTGGACAAATCTATATGCTCTTTGGCTTTCTGCAACAAGAATAAAACAATGTTCTAAAAGCGGCGGTCCGAAAGGAAAACCGTGGTACAGTCCAGGCGGGGGCGATGCTCATCCTCACCCATTGCTTTCGTTTCCTCTCTTTTAGCGTTCAACAAAGAAAACTTGAACTTTGCTCTGACTTCACTTTTTGGACAACTAACCAGGAGCAAATACAATGACAGATAATCCTTGCTTTCATCATCGAGTCCCTTTGGATTGACTCGCAGACACCTGACAAGAGAACAGACAACACAGGACATCAGTAACATGATAAAGAAGATTTAGTCAGAACTCGTTTTGACAGGCTACAGAAATATGAGAAGCCTTCAGGTATGAGTCTCCTCTGATTGGACGGTGTGTATTTATTAGTTTATCACTGGAAAGGTCCAAATCAATAACATTTTGCATGGCGTGACAAAATCTGACACATCTAATGAGATTTTCCAGAATCCCGAAGGACAAAAATCATTCAGAAAGTAAAGGATGTTCAGATTTGAACAGAAACGCTGCTCATTTATGAAATGCACCGAGGCGCAACTCGAGTACGAACCATTTCATCTTGTCGTTTGGACCAGAAGAGAATGTTGAGCTTTTCAACACCTCTCCCATTTCTTCTCTGCAAAAACTGAAGTTGTTAATGGTCCACATGTAGGAAAACTTCACAACTTTAACCTTGGAATCAGAAGAAACATGTGTCATCATCACACGACGGCTCTTTTTGTTTCCGATTACATTTAAAACACAAAGTGAAAAGAAAGGAAATGCTGTGGCTTTGTGTGACAACGCTCATATATATATATATATATATATATATATATATATAAATAAAAAGATCAATACCAATTCAGTCCACATTTTGACTTTGAGACTTGACAGGATGTGGAACCAGCTAAGAGTCATGAAGCGCAACATATTCCATTATTCATAAACAGGACGTGATGATAGTTATAACCATACCTGTGTGTAACACCAGCTTTCTGCCACAGGGCCACTGGACATCTCCCCAGGGGGAGGAGGGGTGGGAACCCGTGACATCACCGGCTGCAGGGGGGGGGGGGGGTACCACTCGCTCTCACCCTTAAAGCACTAATTACATCAATAAGACACGTTTCAGCATGAATGAGAGTTGTGAAACCCGACCCACATATTAAAACCACCCCGTAGGGCTATTACAATTGTTACTACCGTGTAATAGGGACTACTAACACTGAGTCAACATCAGAGATAGATGAAAATTCACATCGGCGTCGAGATGCAAGCTGGTTGGGCAATGGAGAGGGATGTTTTGTCTACACCAGTGCCGCCAGCAAGAATCAATTTGATATCCTGCTCTCCAGACTGCTTCTATGCAAAGAAATGAATGAAGGAAACCGTTTCCGTTCCTGATCAGTGACATGATTTGGTAGCTACTTGACAGCGCCGCCTAGTCGCTCACAAATGTTTAGTCATTTCCAGAGGACAGGACTTGCCAGGAATTATGTGATAATGGAGATTGCAGCAATCTGTGACCAAACGCACGTTGTCTTAGTCAGCCATTGTTCACATCGGAAACATGTAAATGTCATTTCCCTTAAGCAGGACCAACGTTAAAACAGCAGCGTGCCAAAGCCAACACAAAGAAACACTTGCTGTGGCTGAGAACATTTACAGATGTTTTCCATTCCCTCCTCACCTTAGACATCCTCTTTCGCTGCGTCAGCACATTTCTTTCAATCTCCCTCACATGCGGGAAGTTCATATCAAAGCCCTTTAAAAAAAACACTGTCCTTCCTCTTATCAATCTATCTACAAAAAAGAAATGTCTTTATGGCAACTAACAAGACAATATATACCGCACTCCATCATTACATTAAAAACTAAAGGTGAGTCACTCTGGGAAAAATGCAAAAACTTTTAATGCATCCCAAAGTGCAGTCTAAAAAGCAGCAAGTGCTGTGATGGAACTGGCTCAGACCAACGGAAATCTGTGCTTTGGTCTGATGAGTCCAACTTTGAGATCTTTGGTGTGCGACACAGAAAACGGTGAGCGGATGCTGTCCACGTGAAGTGTGGAGGAGGAGGTGTGAATGAATCGAAGGCACACTGAACCAGCATCGCAACCGCAGCATCCTGCACAGACACGCCATCCCATCCTGTTTGCGTTCAGATAGACAGTCGTTTATTGTTCAATAGGACAATGATCCCTAAACACACCTCCAGGCTGTGTAAGGGCTATTTGACCAAGGAGGAGAGTGATGGAGTGCTGCGTGATGACCTGGTCATCTGGCCTAAACCCAACCGAGATGGTTTGGGATGAGATGGACATCAGAGTGAAGCCAAAATGGGCCACGGAGTGATCAACACCTCTGGGAACCGCTTTCAGGTGATTGATTACCTCACAAAGTTCATCGAGAGAATGCCAAGAGTATTATTCAAAATCTAAAATGTAAAATATGTTGTGAGTTATTTGGAAGTTTGTCCAATTGCAAAATAGTTTTGATGACTTCAGTGAGAATCTACAATTAAAGTAGGTATGAAAATAAAGAATACCTTTAAATGAGAAGGCGTGCTCTAACATTTGACTGGGAGTATATACTCTCACCTTTGCCCTTTCCTTTCCCAAAGATTTTGTTTGAGATTTAAAAGAAACAGACTACGTGCGGTGCGGACTAACAACAAGCTAAAACGTGACTACAAAAGGATATTTTGTTTCTTGAAGCATGAATGTACCGGTAACGGTGACATACCAGACAAACAGACCTAAAGTTAAGAATACAGACATCTGCTCGCAGTGAAAAGCACAGAACACTTCACCACGAGCAAGAAGCGTTAAATAAATGTGAATCATGCAACACCAGCGGAGAAATGAAAACCACATCACCTCTGTAATGGCTGAAATGTACACAGATGCAGTTTTTCTAGGTTATCACTGGATTCTTCATGGCCCGATCTTCATGTTCCATTCTAGGAAGAAACAAAAACATTTAGAAAATGGACCTGATCAAATGTTAAGATTTGAAACCAGCCCAAGAATGCCACGTTATTGAAAACGGAAGGCAAATGTTAGCATCAAAATAACATAGTGTTAGCCCGCATTGATGTTGTAGGCCTGGAACACCTCGCTATGTAAACTATTGACTGAATCGGAATTTATTTCCCATAGACCGATGTTGTTTGTCCGGCCTATAAATAGCGACGTTTGGCAACTCAAGATTCACTCGCAACTTTGTTTGGCTAACTCATTAGCTGAAGCCATGCTAGCTCGCCTGAAACACAACAGAACTGATGCCACCCGAAGAGGCAGCGAGTTCACATTAGTTGAAACCCGAAAGATCGTTTCTTCGCTGAGCTCAGTTCGTCTATTATGCTATTTGAAATGTAAATGGCTGCGACTAGCCTTTAGGACAAAAACTGGAATCACGAAAAAGCAACAGCTCAATGCTAGCGTAGCGTCGTTCCAGATTACATGTCCACTCCAGCTGACTTGTCGTCCTTACAAAGTTAAGCTTTAATACTTTAGAAATTAATTAAAATAAAAAATCAGATCGCGCGAATCAGTCAGTCCTGTGTGACATACGCATCTAGCTAACTCCAGCTAACACTAATATTATCAATAGCCAGATTAATTTCATTTTCGCATTAAATGCAGGTAACATCGATCAGCTAGCTAAACACAAAACATGTTAACACATCTGACTACAAGTTGACTTAGAAAAAAAACCAATACGCCTTATTCCTACCCATCATAAAACTAAGGGTAGCGTAAATTAAATTAGCAATATGCTGTTTAAACCCAATAATAACCGATGTAAAACAAAGGGCCTTCGCTGATATCGGCGACAGGATGCTAACCAGGCTAAAACGCTCACGTTTAGATACAATCCGCCTGTAAGAAAACAACGGAGGCTAACTAGCCTGCTAGCCAAAAGCTAATCTCTGCTGTACCTGCTCACAAAAAGTTTAAAAAAGACACAGTGACGGCGTACCTTTCGATTTCATACTTCCGTATATCACGAACAACGCATTTAGCTTTGTGTCACTGTGACCCCTTGCGACATCCGTTACTTTAGGCAATTCTTTCCACTCAGTCTCTTCACAAGGTTTTCTTTGTCTAATTTATATCTATGCTAGCTTACATCTGTCTAGCTGTCTGGCAGCTTCACTGGCTGGAAAATATATCCATTGCGCATGTGCGAAGTTCGGACAGCATCCTGGTCTGTGTGATCGTATAATAATAAAAAGGATACACGGGATAGAGTTCTATTATTTCTTTTGAAAACACCACACAGTATATGAAGTATTTTGATCTAGTTCAAGATTAATCATGTATAAGTTATTTAATATATAAGTAACTCTGAGAAGACTGTTAATGTAAAATACTTACAACACTGTTCCACAAATTACTCACGTTCATACTTTGCATAGATGATTGTTTCCATTTGAAATAAAATATTCTATAACATATTTTCAACTCTATGCATATTCATATATTGTTATATTTAGGGCTCATTGGTAAGCACCATTGCCTTGTAGCAAGAAGGTCACCGGTTTGAATCCGACTTACGGCCTTTCTGTGAGGAGTTTGCATGTTCTTCCCGTGTCTGCGTGGGTTCTGTCCGGGTTCTCCGGCTTCCTCCCACCACCAAAAACATGTAAATTAGGTGAATTGGTTACATTAAATTGTCCATAAGTGTGAATGTGTGTGTGAATGATTGCCTGTCTTTGTCTGGCCCTGCGATGAACTGGCGGCTTGTCCCGCCTCTCGCCCATTGACTGCTGGGATAAGCTCCAGCACGACCCACGACCCGGTAATGGTCAAAAGCGTGGGAAGATGAATGAATGAGTGTTATATTTAGTATTAAGGAAAAAACATATTTCAATACGTTGAAGTAGACCAAAGTGGATCCCCAATAGGGGAAGGAATGCATGTGTTTTCATAGGTGTGGAGAATATGTGATCATTATCCTCATATTGTGTGCCTATAAATGCCTGTAATAACTCATCATCATAGACTAGAAACTATAATGTGGCTTACACAATTGCTGAAATCCTCAACTGCAGCTCATTCTGTGCCAGCTTTCACAACGTCTCTTCTGTCTGCTTCTGAGGTTTCTTCTCTAGCAAATACAAAGCAGCTTGGGGTAAGCCATTCTCTAAAACAATACTCCATAATGTCTCCCTCTGGGCCAATGATAACTAATTCCCCTTCAGATGGATGGACACTGTTTGGCAGAATGAGCGATAAATGGCTCGTCTCCACCCATCAGTCCGCATTCATAAAGTATGGCTCAGATTGTGAATAAATTCCACCAAATAGTGATAACAAACCCCAAAGCACAGACTGTTTGTTAGTTAGTTTGGTTTTGGTAAAATGGACTCAAAAGGCAGCAGCAAAATGTCACATTCTGCAGCCTACGTCAAACATCTTTAATATCAAAGTGATAAAACTCTGACTCGTCCTGAAGTGGAAGGGATTGACGATAAGATAAAGAAATACATGGCTGCTTATCAGGAATTGGACTCCGTTAAATATAAGGGCAGGGAATAAAGTCTTGCTGAGTGTGTACACAGGAAATATAGCCCAGCTATTCAAGAACAGGAGGACTAATTAATGATAATCAACTAGCATTCATTTGCTATTGCATTATTTCTAATCAGAAGGTTTGGAACATAAATGCCTGGTGGTAAAATAATTTAAATATAAAAAAATGAAAATGATGAAACTTTTACTTCGTTTTCAATCGGTCACATTTCTATTCTATCTTTCTTTGGCTTCAGATTTAACTGTTTTTATTTGATATGTTCCGTCTCCATGAATAGCTCCTTATACAATGTGCTGCGACAGCCCCCAACCTCTAATCTACAGAGTGGTCTAATTAAGAGGATCTCAAAATACTCTTGATATTATTCCTGACAAGTACTGGATTCTGTCTCTAATGAAGACTGATGTAGACAGAACGTATGAGCAAGAAGAAAAAAGGCTGCATTGACAAGATGACCCCCAATGACCTCATCAGAACATATGAGAAGAAGTGAGTCTGACGTGAGTCACACTTTTTTTTGTTACCTTGGAAAGAAAGTCACAATACTGAACAAAGGAGGTGAAAATTCCAAAGATTTTAATATAATCTCATTTGATTATATCTAAGCAATAAAATATATGTTAATATCCAAATGTTGAGTGAATGGATATGAGAAATAGAAATTAGCTGACCGGTTTATCAGAATTTATTAATTGAATTGATTTCTCTGTAGACATGGAGAGAATTTCAGCACACAATATGGATGTTATAGTAGCCTTTGGAGTTTGAAGAGCAACTGAAAGACAAAATATAACACTCACTGGCGGTTTTTGAGACAAGCAGAGATCTTATTATTGTCAATAATATTTTAGTTTAAAAAAATAATTAAAAACCCCACAATACAAAACCATCTCTGAATGCTTTATTTTTATATATAATCCTGAAAACTGGTGAATACAATTTCAACTAAATGAAATATATCTGGATGTAATAAACATCATCTAAATTCTAAAGCACCACCTTGAACCCCCTATGCCAAACGAATCACTAACCATTGACATCTAATTGAAACATATGCAGAGAGTGATATTGGGTCTTTTCTTTAACAGAGAAGAGCAGTTTTAATTCTCTATCACCTGATGTGTCATTTGCCTCAGTTCAGTGTGCATCAGAATTTTCAATTAAATTCAATTCAGTTTTATTTATATAGCGCCAGATCACAACATAAAGTTATCTCAAGGCACTTTACAGGATTAGCAGGGAGAGACCTGCAGGGAAACACAGAACCCAACTTGACCCACAAGAGCAAGCACTCTGGCAACAGAGGCAAGGAAAAACTTTAACAGGCAGAAACCTTGGACAGAACCTAGGCTCATGGTGGACGGCCATCTGTCTGACCGGCTGGGTTGAGCGGGAGAGAGATAGATAGAGAGAGCGAGAACGGCAGGTCGGAGGCAAGTCAAAAACAAGGAGATGGATAGGAAAGCGACAGCCACAGCTCCAAGTTCTGCAGCACCACGGACAGAAGGACATCAAAGAGAAAGAGGGACAAACAGAGGGAGTTGTTTGGAGTTCACTGTTTTAAATATTGCCTGTATTCACAAGAGTGAAACTTATGTGACATTTTATTTCTGACATTTGTTTTCATAAGAATCCAGAAGTTGTTGTGGGGTTTAGCATTATCATCAGAGAGAAGACAACTCTCTCATGATTTCAGTGACATTTTATCATTCAGTGCCGATATTTTCTTTCTCTCTTTTGAATTGCATACATGGAAGATACTGTTGTGCACATCATGGTAAGGCGTGATGATTTAGCATAGCATTGTGTATTTATTTATTTTAAAAAGCAAGGCAGTGCCCGAAGGAATTATTCCAGTTATTATTTCTTCATGACACTCACACAACCTTAATGCAAAATCAAGAACTGCAGCGGCACTGTCGGAAAGCCGTCTTTGCAGCAAGGCTGTAGCCATGGATTCAACATCAGTGGATGTGGAATCCGCTGTGTTGTTGTCCTGGCGGCCATTTGATAAGCCTACTAGGGATTAAGATTACGTTTGCCAAAGATATTTTGGACAGGATAAGCAACTAAGCATTTGTTCAACATTTTTTCAAGTACATTATCCTTAAATCAATATATGTTTGGCATGTTGGGCATATTGGAATGCATACGCAATAGAAGGACGTTTACCCCTAAAACAAACCAACTGATTTTCATTCGTATCACTTTTGCACACTGGCTGTCAGTCAAATGAAAAAGTGGTCGAAGGATTCTGAATGAGCTTGATCCGCAGTAATTCATTTCATCACCCGCCATACCGGTGAGCCGCTCTTGAGCTGTGTTTGACATGTTACACAATGTCACACTGATGGCTGTGATGCATTCAGTGTTCGCCTTTGATCATTACATTCAGCCCTTCAAGTACATCTTAAAAAAGAAGAAAAGAAAACAAAGAAGAAGAAAAGAAATGAGAATCTGAAAAAAGGTCACTTGCAACATAAGTAATTCATTCTTTTTTTCTGAACACCACTGGTGAAGGTCTGCGGTTGAATTTTGTTCAAATGATTGAAAAAGTTAAATTCATAGCACAATACCAATCTCAGTGGCCATTATTCAGAGTGTACAGCTCCGCTGAGCCTGGGCACTGGACCAGGACGCCTCCACCTACAAGTATTCACTGAATAAACTGCTTTTGCTCTTATGAGACAGACCTGTCCGGGAATGAAAATAGATCTCGTCTCCATCAGTAAGCTCACTGGAAACCTTAAACTTTGTGAAATAAATCTCTTGCATCCTGTTGTTTTTCTCTCACCATATACAATTACATTTGATGGTCTTAATGGCAACTTATAACTTATTTCTATAACTTATAATATAACCCAAAATAAAATGTGATGGGAGAATATAAATATAACGTATAATGAAATAATAATAGTTGCCCTTTCTTTTAAATTCAGATCTTTCTATCTTTCCTTACCAGCAAGCTTTGAACCTTTTCCGGATTTTGACTGTACCATGAAGCAGATGCTCTGTTGCCAAAATGTCCATTGAGCAGTGAGAGGAATTGTTCACTGGCTCCATGTTATTAATAGAGGCAAGATAGTGGTGTGGGAATGAGGCTATAATTTACCCAAAATGCACAATTTTTAATTCTAATTTCATTAACAAATGATCTATGACATTCTTGAAAAAACGGATTAAATCTATATTCCAGATATTGTTTTTCATACATTTCAAGCAGATGATTTCATATTTTAATTGCTTGAAGGGATCACACCCGTATGCACTCAAGTGCTGCAAATTTGCTTGGAACAGACAAGTTGAGAGAATTGTGTGTGCATAGTAAAGGTAAATCCTGAGTTCATTTTCGTAGCGTCCCCCCCTTCCTCCCCATAACTAAAGAACATCTAAATTCTTAATAAAAATGTAAAATGCAAATCTAAACATTTGAAGTTGTCATTTTATTTTTAAATTCTAGCATTGAAAATCATTAAGAGCAATAATTCCTATAAATATGTTATGATCTGATGATCAAAAGTTGTATGTATGTACACCTTAAATTCATGAATGCATATATATTTTCATTTGCAGTGCAGGTCATATAGTATTAACAAGACACAACGTTTTCTGTGTTAGTTCTGTGTTAACGGCTCATCGGTTCTCAATTAAAGAATGATAATTAATTCTGAGGCCACAGCCTCATTTTGGGTCAGTTTATAATCATGTGAAAGCAATGCATGGTATTGGGAAAACGGATTCTCTTCATACCGTCCTCATTATGTTGTGTTTCAACTGAGCAAAAATAAGAAAAATACAATATGAAATGCAGCAGTATTTTTCAAGTACCTGAAACCATGTAAATGTTATTTTCACCAATAATTGCCATAACAAATAACATTTTTGGTCAAAGGTCAAAAATAAAAGATTCAATTTTCAGTTGTTGTTTTTTTTTTGCCGCAGCAACAGCAGCAAAATGAGGATGTAGAATTTCATTACATTCGACATCTCATGTCTGTAAACATTATGCCGTCTGTCACATCAGAAGTAAGCATGATTGGGTGTAATAGTGAGAAGCACATCATGGCGCGATGACGACGCGTCTCATTCCTCAAGCAGGGACCCGATGATAACCTGCCGTTATTCTGGTCCGCTACACCTGTAGACTAACTGGCAGCTGAGACCAGCGTCTTCCTGACAAGCGGCCGTCTTTGCTGCCCTTTCATGTCCTCGCTCCACAAAAGAGAGTTTGAGAGCCTTTTATCTCTGCCTGAGGCCACACTTGTCTGCCAAGAGAAAATTTCAGCCAATTAAATGCTACTATTCATATGAACCACGCATCACAGGAGGGTCTCTATAAATGTTTTTCAGCATTTCAGTCTGCATAATTGGCAAACCTCTTACGAACCACCAGAAGCATTAAACACCACATGTTGTTGTTGTTGTTCTTCTTCTTCTTCCACCACACCTTGTTTCACGTTATGTTAGGCCCTTGTACTAGGTGTTGTGTGTTTGCAGTGTAAAAACATAATGACAATATAAATGAATCTTAATCTTAATGCAGTACATTTTGTCTCATAATTCTCAACGTTGCAGTCCTAATTAAGATGCCTTATAGAGAGCTCACTCACAGTTGAGGCGAACATTTTTTATTGTTCTTTTGTTTGTTAAATAATAGATAACTGGATGCAGCTAAATGACTTTCTATAACAGTGCCAATCAGGTGAACAGGCGTATCTTTGCATACAAATCTTTCTTTCAGTCAAGGACATTATAGCAGCCCACCATGTAGCACTATATGCAGACATGACTTCCTCTTTTTGAGCCATCTCTTTCACTTCATGTTTTCCTGTTACTCTGCTTAAAGCTGTAGAATAAATGTGAAATTGCAATTTTGAAAATAATTTGTAAAGGTTAAAAATGTCCTCCTTGGGATGTTACTTACAAAGAAGTGCCCTGCTCGCTCTTTCTTTTATTCCTTGCTTGTGTGTTTCATTTGCAAAGCACATGGCTGTGCTCCAAGGAGATACCTAGAATGGATGCATTACCGCAAGACTGTCGGTGAGCAATTGCTGATCGAGGCGAGCGATAAGGAGAGCCGGGCTGTCTGACAACTGAAAAAAGAGTCTGGAGAGAGTCATGGAGCACACAGACCAGGAAGGTCACCAGCTGCCAAAGACGGGCCAGGCCATCTCCACAATGTCCTCAGCTTCTCATCGATTTACTTGCACTTTCAATATCGAAAACATGCTGTAAGAAGAACTGTTGATAATGAATAAAAATGCGTACTGAGCTAAACAAACAGTAAAACACAAGACTGTCTCAAAGTCCTTACACAGTGATCTTGACCTTTACACAGAAACACCACAAGTGGATTGATTGGAAGATATGCAAACGCGATAATGCCCTGGACATCCCCACTATCGGCACCTTTGCATATGGTCATTTTAAGGACATGCTTATCTCGGGAACACAAGTTCACTATCCCAATAGATTTATTTCCTTACAGCCCTTGACAATCTGTTTCCAAATATTTTACTACTTGATTGGTATAGTATTTCTGAAAACTGCACTGAGACTTAAATACACATTTCTGAATATATATCAGAAGCAAGCAGTCATTTTCATTAATCATTTTCAGCATGATCTTACATTAAGTCTTTTGTCATCCTTGTATTTTTCAGAAATTTGGGTCTGATTATAGATCTTTTTTTATTTTTCTCATTCTGGCTACCAGATTTTCAGACGTTTTTAGTTAATAATTTATCTGCAGGCTTCCCCCAATCACAGTTCTAGCAGGTGCACGGCTGCCTTCCACAAATTACGTCTGGGATAATTTCATATTGATTAATGCAGATGCGTTCCTCTTGGCTCTCGTACCCTACCTGCGGTCTATTTGGTATAAATTACTGAAGCCATTTCACTGCACAAAGTCAGCCCTGTCCAATAAGGTGCTGGCTCATGTGTCGACTGGGGCTCCAAAACGACCCCTCTGCCTGCAGGAACCACTAAAGCTTTTAATTGCCTTCTGTGCAAATGGTCCTTATGCACTTGATAAAGTAGCTGGAAAGTTAGGCACGGGTTGCCATAGGCTTTGGGGAGTCTGTGCACATGCAGTATGTGGGATCGGGAATGGAATTTGTATATAGGGTGAGAGAAGAAAAGAGTCTGTAGACAGTAAGACTTTGTGTTGGATGGTTGCTCTATCATGATATTAAACCCTTTATGAATAGAATGCCAGCGTTACCCTTTATGGAGTGAGTCGCCACTCAGCGAAATAGGTAAACCAGCTTGTGTCCACAGGATTATTTCCTTCTGTATATATTCGCTACAGTAGAGTGGCTGATAACCCTGGGTAAAGCGATAAACAATCAAAGTGCGCCTTCAGTGGAAATGATTGCATTCTGTGCCCTGCCCCAGAGATGTGGGCCATTATTAACGTGGGTCCTGTCCTGACAACGCTATTTTCTGGAAGGTAATTGCAGATTCAGATCTCTGAGAGGGCTTGACTGAGAGTAAATGCCAGCTCTTTAATTATGGTTCCCCCCACGTCTCCTCTATTGAGCCGCGGAGATGTCTATCGCTCCACGGGATCCTGGGGAAAATGACTCTAATGGGAAATGACCAGTGTCTGGGAAGCCAGCTCAGATTAGAAACGACGTTTCTAATTGATGGCTAAAGAAATCCCTGGCCGGATGACTGGGAAAAGTCACTTTGGAGCAAATGTAATTGGAGTGATTGGAGTCCTTACAAGAATCAGTGGATAAATTCTCCTGATTTCAGATTGTGCTAACGCAGACAACAAGCTTAACAAGAGGCAGCACAGCATGGGCTATTATATAAATCCACAAAAATCAGAGTGTGACCGCACGTTGTTAAATACTCTGGGGCCACAAGGACAGAATTGCAGTCTATTTCATTATATTATAACCGTATCCACCGATTATTTATGTTTTTACCCACCCATACAAAAATATACTAAAAATCTTGTGTTTAGGAGGGATTTTTCCCGCAACAGAGCGCTTGTTGTTAACAGGAACAAGGATGGTAAACGCATATTTTTTAAATATATCTGTTTTATATTTATGATTAATTTATCTTAAATTAGGACAGATACATTTAGTCACCATTCTCCTATTCATCTACAGACATTCAGGCAGAGGAACTTACTTCATTAAAGAAATGTGTAACTTTACATTTACAAAAAACAACAACAACAACAGTGATTCTAGATAATAAAATAATACAAAATATTGAGTGAATCATTGAGTGAGATGAGAGAGATGAAGGCATCGTGTAAATGTCAGAAGAGCAGAACATTTGAAATCCACTCACAACAGCAATGGGGAGCTCTCAATATATTTTAGAGAACAAAAATTCCTCAGAACAATATATGAACTCCTTTAACATTTAGTGTGCCTTTTTATTCCTGTTATTATATTCTTTGGGATTTATTTATGTCTGCAGTTACTCCCTGCGCATCAACTGTGTCGCTGACCGCAGCTTGCTGTGTTTCGTATGTCCAGCTCTGGAATCCGTCACAGCTTCCTGTCAGCGGTAACAAATCTGCTGTTCGTCACCGACTGTCCGGTCATTAGCTGACATTCTGGGGCAGGGCAACAGGAGCTCCGTAAGGTTTTCCAACTCGTATGAAATGTTGAAATGACAAAATAATAACAACATCTGTCTTGTGTCCAGGGGTATTGACATTGTCTCAGAAACACCCCAAGCCTTGTGACTCTTAAAGTTCCAGGCAATGTCAGGGATGACGGTTATGTTGACGGCTGGTTTGGTCGCTGGTCAGTAGATGCTTGTACAGGTGAAAAAATGTTTCAATGTAAAAACACAAGAAATGTCATGTCCAACAAGACCGTGAGACTGCAACGAAGAAGTCCAATTTAATATCTTCAAAGCAAACTAGTGAGAGGGCAATTTTTTTTTAAGTGATTAGCATGATGTTGCGTTGCTGCTTTATATTTAATTTTTCCAAGTAACGTTTAAAGCCTTTTAGTTGCATTGCTGAGTTTGATTACTGTTATGGGCTAGGCAGCTATAAAATTAACATTTACAATATTTGGGAAGCCTTAAATCCAGGGGACACAAGCCAAATTAATTTTTCCAAAGGTTACAATCAAAGCCTCGCCTACCTTCGTGCACCTGTAAGGGTCGCAAGGCAGAGAAAGGAAGCAAAGATAAATACTGAGTCTGCCATTCACAAGATGTTTGACCTTGGAGTCTCCTTGCAAGGATGCATGAGCAACATATGTACCTCATCACCATCATATCTAAAATCAAAGAGCAAAATACAATAACGCTTCATTCACCCCCCATACAATCTATATATACCGGTATATATAGATTGTTCTCATTGCTACCCGCACTCAAAGGTCAACATTCATCGAGTATTTACTGACCTTGTCACCCACTTTGTATTGTGTGTGGACAAATGAATTAAGATTCAAGGGTCTCGGTAATGGAAAAGTGTTTTAATTTCCCCCTGACATTAAGGTGTTGTGCCTCATAGGCATGTGGTGGCACATTACTCTGCGCCTGCTCTCAGGCTCTGCCGTTGCCCCCCCATGTTCCACTTAAACACCTCAATCACAGCAAAAGATCAAAGCAGCTGTTAAACTAATCAAGTGGAGACACGAGATAAAACTCCCCCCCCCCCCCCCCTGTATTCAGTATTTTTCCTATTGGCTCGCTGTCTTTCTTGCTCCCCTGCTCTAACCCTATTAAGAAATGTTGTAAATTCAAGAGGAGGCTTGCTGGCTCAATTGTCTGCGACACATATATAGCGCAAACAATGATCCTAAACAAATGGGTGTGTATTCTTTCAGAGCTGTATTATTGAACAAGGAGTGAGAATTCTCTTGGGAGTATTCTGTCTCTGCAGTACTTAACGATGGGGAACAATTACATCATCATGATCCAAGCAGCACTGGACTAGCTCACAGTCCTGTGCTGACCCTGTATCGTGTAAATGCATAATGCACTTATAGCTATTATTGGCAACAGCTCCATTAAAACAAAAAGCATTTAGTTCTGCAACAGCAAGAAGTTTCATCTGCAGCTGCATAAGATCAAAAGAATCCGTGCACTCTCTTGCGTTGTTAGTGACGACGCCAATAAAGCCAGGGGCAATAATGGGAAAAATGAGACTTCAGGGGTACATGAATAAATATTTCATCCATACCTTCCCTCAGACAGGAAGCTTAAGAAGTACATTAAAAGGCTTCCTCTGAAAAATATCACTGTGGAAAGAGACAAGACTCAAACTGGATTGAAGCTTTGAGGTTTCATAATAAAACACTTGGAGGTTGAAGGACAGTCCCTGAGAGTCCATACACCAGCTTAATAACACTGCGGCACAGACCCGCCACCACTCTTCACTAGCTCTCAAAAGGCTGCCATATTGGATAATAACTTGTTATCAAGGAGCCGAAAAAGAGGTATATTTTGGAGAAAAGGGTCAAGAGGTCGGCTCGGTTGTGTTTTTTTTCCTTGAGGAAAACAATCTCAGAGATCTAACGCATCTGATTTGCTGTTACTTAAGAAAAGAAGAAGAAGAAAAGTTTTAAAGGGGTTTTTAAGACACGTGAATTGCTCAAAACAATAAAAGAAGGCAAAAATAATAAGTTACCTCAATAGAAGCGTAATAGAATTCAGCTTCAGGTTCAATAACGCTCATAAGCCCCTCAGTGTTATGCTACATTTAATAAAGCAGGAGCGGTGCTTTATATATCATCTTTGCTGCGGGCCATTGCTTTCACGCACAGGAGCGCACCATGACATCTCTGAATGCTCTATTGTTTGTGAGAGCTTCATCAAGCCATCAATCATTTGTTTCCAGTGTGACCTATATTACTGATATTTTGTGCCTCCCTGATAATTCATTTTACTGCTTTAATGTAGAAATGTAATGTACTGGAAAATGGGTTAATTTGACAGGTCTTTACATTTCACTCTGCTAATTAAGTGATTTCATTTTGCAGCCGAAATAAAGCAAGCAATCCACAAATACATGTTATTGCAGAAATGAACATGTGCGCCACTGAAATGAAGCAATTAGTGATGAAAGACAGAAACTCATTAGTTTAATGGGAAAATTGCAAAATAGGATAAGGCCGAGGGTGTTTTTATATTGTCAATTTGTTTTCTGTTTTGGTTTTTTTGTTTTTGCCGATAATAAAGTGTGGTTCTATAAATAATAAAACCACACTTTATAGCTTTGCTTCATTTCTTAAGTCGGTAATGTTAATTGCAATGTTTGTTGTAAAATTGAATGGAGTCTGGAGAAGATAAATTAATTCAGGAAACCTTTTTAACAATTAAGTGACTATGACTTGCATGCAGGATGCTACAGAGGAAAATAAATAATTAAACCAACAAAAAAGTACACTGAGGAGGAAGTTTGGATCAGATTACAGAGGAGGAAAAGAGTCTCCCGAAAAGGCACGTAAACTCTTTGGAGCCCGGCTTAGAGTCTCCTTCCACCGGTCCTTTCACGAGGAAGTTAATGATGCTGGCAAGAAGATGAATCACCTCAGACAGCACACAGAGCAGCTCTGACAAGTGAGCACCAGCAAGTCTGACACTTGCAACTACCAGAAGAAAGACTAATAGTCATGTCAGCTGCTACCTGTAGAGTTGAGTTATGTCTGTCTCTGCTGAAAGAAACTGTCCCTCTGATAGTCGGGAAGAAGCGGCCCGCGGGATACAGCTGGCTGGCCGGGAACAAAGCGCAAAGTCACGTAGGTCAGTGAGATGAGATGTTGATGGCTTTTACACTTGATTTTAAAAGCCATGTGAAATCTGTTGCAAAAATCATTTAACTTATAAGATCATAAATTTGAATTGAGCGTGATTACGGACGAGCGGCTCTTATTGAAACTTATTTAAGCACTTGATAGAGTAATTTGCGAAAGAGATCATGATAATTAACATGTCGTGAAGATTACTGGAGAGAATTTCGTCTTTAGTATGCCAAGTACATCAGGTGGGTTGCGATAATGCGCATAAATTGATGCAAAAGAGAGCTGAAGGCTGTTGAAATTACGCAGGCATACAATGATGCATCGAGGGTTTTAATGTTTCAATCAGTGAGGAAAAAGTTGGAGGAAAGTCTGTTTGAAACTTTACTTGAAACGAAATATTAACCCTTAGTTGCAAGCTTGTCGATGCTGAAATCCATCTGCTAAAAACATTAAAATCTGTCTGGTTGTTGGTGTCTTTAAAGGGTAGCTGCATGTTGGCCTCGACTGACTGAAGACCTTTTTGTGTAGCACAGAGTTCATCCACCACGTTGCCTTGCATTTTGGTACTGGGCAGATAGTGGCCAGTTGGATTATCAGGTGGGAGTTGAGGGGAGTTCTTTATACGAGAACATAAAACATAATAAGAGAAACTTTGCAGGCTGCAACAACAAACGCTCTTCGAGAGGCGAAGCGCTGGATTATCCATGATGGTGGCATAATTAAAATCACATTCATTAATTTCCTCACTTCTCATCGGGTCACATTTTGGAATTTCTTGTGATGTTCTGAACATTCTGCCCAGTTACCTTATTCCTCTTTCTGTTGTTTCCTGTTAGGATCCAGTGACTGTTTTTATGCTCCCAAGGACTTCCTTATTCTGTGGAAGAAACATCACACATTAAAGACTGAGGAGGCGTCATGGATGCCTGTATAGCTGGGAACACTGCAATGACAGCTAATTAAATATAATGGAGCTTATCCGTAGATGGACTCTCGGCACTGCTTTATTCTGCAGCTTTGAAAATGGGAGTAAAATCTTCCCTAATTATGTAAATAGGATAATAAACAGATTTTTATATTCAACGCTATTAACACAACAGAGAGACAGTTTCTCCATGTTCATTCGATAAAGACGCCACGGACACTGGGAATTCCTGATGGACACAAACTAAAGCCCCAGTAACATTAAGGTGAAAATGTCTAATTTATGCCCTACATACGTGAATATAGTCTTTTCCACTCTAGTACATTATAGCATTGCTTCCAGTTGCCTTTTTCCCCCTCTTGTATTCTCATCTTTTAAGCACAGCTTTGAAGTCAATGAATTTGAGTTTATTTTCTCAAATACAATATTTTTCTGTGGTGTGGATCCCTGCCAGTCGTCTACACGTATGAGCAACAACAACAACTTTAACATTTATTTGAGTATTGTTTGACCTGTATTATGGTAAAACAGTTTGTTCAGAATTCTGTATGTAAGTATTAAATACTGAAGATATATTATGCATTTCGTCGTTTAGAACTCTAGGAATATCTTCAGTTTAAGCTATTTTCTGTGATCTCCTAGTAATAAGTGATGCAATAACAACTGTAATACTCGTTCAATTCCATCCACTGCAAATCCCTTGAGAATATCTGCCGCCCCTGGGGAAGTGGCCTCCCTCTGATAAGTCTAACAACACAATTGTCTGTTTAGTTCTTTGTTTGCTAAAATGAATAAGTTATAAAACGCTGATATTTTTTAGCTTGTTCATTCTAACTGCCTGTTGGAAATCTTGGCAATAAAACAGGCATTGCAGCGTAAGCTCTGACCTCGCAGCTGTCAGTTGCTGTCTGGAGCCCACGGCGTCACTAACTGCAGTCCCTGAAGAAAATATGAGCACATTATTTAGGAAAATCACAAAAAAAGAAAGGGATGGAGACTGAAGCGTTTACTATATGTTGGTTGTCAGTAGCATAAGAACAACAACAAAACAGGTTGATATCAGTCGTGAGACAGAAGACAACGAAGCCAACTCTCATATCTACCTGTGTGAAATAAGATTTGCTCCCAGCATAAAGACGTTTGCATCCCAGCCCGTCATATCATCACCAATCATTGTGTTCACTTTGCCATCGGTGAATGACATCCGTCCCGAAGCAACATACTGCATGTTCCGAACAGGAACCAGGAGTGGGTTGAAATGCAGGCGCTAAATCGATGTGGTTGGGATTAGGACGTGTTCAGGAATGTGTGCGAACATCACACAGGAGTAGGACACAAACAGCCCCGTCTTCGGTCACAAAAATGTGTGACCCACAAATCAACCCGGACCTCTACTACTACTTTTTCCACCGCATATCTTAAATACACGGTGTTGTGCTTTTAAATCAGGGGTGCCCAAACTCTCCCATGGAGGGCCGAGACACCCCAGGCTTCCTTTCCAACCATCTCTCCAGCAGCTGATCTCACTAATGAGCGCCTTCTCTCAAATTGAAGCTGCTGTTGATAATTAAAATCACCTGCTTTAGTAACCGGCGGGAAGGAAAACATGCAGAGTTTGAAACAAGGCGAAAACAATTAGTTTAGAAAAGGTTTCTCAACCCAAAAATGGGAATGTCTTTCTCAATCAGATATATGTTTTTAAAAACTTTCTTTCAGGTCACAAATATATACTATTTAATACTTCGCCATCTGACCACCCTTGCATCCGTTAGCATACTAACTTTATTAACTTTACATCTAAAATCATAACAATGATTACAACAATAAGACATTTCTGTGCGTAACAGCCATTATCAAAAGCAGTAAAACAAATGTGACAGCCCAGAGAGCCCCCCCCCCCCCCCCCCCCGGAACCCTCGTAAACTCCCCGCAGGAATGGTGTGATGAACGACTCAAGGCCAGCTCTGGCCCAGGGATGCTCCACTGAACCATGCTTTTGATCTATCTTCCGGCCTTCCCATATTAATGATGAGGTCACCGCGTTGAGGGTCACGGCATTGCTGATAAAAGCGCAAGGCCCGCTATTTGTTACGAGCCCAACCTGACTGATCATAACTCTTTTGATGAAAGGGGACATGATTTTATACTGGGTGCTGTCACACGTAAGACGTGGCAGCTTTGCTCCTAATATAATGTCGTTTGAGGTTCACAGTGGATGAGCCCCATTATGGCCAATGTAAAAGAGGCTGTTGTCACTTATAGGACGATGATAATGGTCTTCCAGGGGCCGTTTGGGACGCCGGGCGAGCTCAAATAGCACATGGTGTACCTGGTGTAGGCGGGTGTCAGTTTGTATGGTTGTGATATTTGTTTAAGTTGTAAGCACAGAGATATTTGACTGATAGAACAGAAATGGAAACTAAAATATATTCGCACTGTTTCAACTTTAATTCATGAGTTTATTCCTCCAGCAAGAGGGTGAGCATTTTGTTTCTGTTGGTTTGTCTGTCTGTCTCTTTGCAGGATTATTGCAAATTGCTGTGAATACATTAGGATAGAGAGATATAATTATGGCCGAGAGACAAACAGCCGGTCATGTTAGCATTCATTCTTTAATTTAGAGTAACTGAGTTATTGACGTCTTTGGACTCTGGGACGAGACCAGCGTAGATACAGGGATATGGGAAGACACACACACAAGTTCTGGGATGGAAGCACACAACATTTTTTTTATTAACATTTATATCCTTCTTTCTTTCTTTTTAAAGTAGAAGCAGAAATGTTTGCTTTTTTTAAATGACACAATCTATCAGGAGACATTGAAGCACTTGGTTAAACTAAATGTTGTGCTGCGTTCCAGACCTCGTCCATCCTTCACCTCACTTCCTGTATCGATGATACAGTCGGCCAGGAATGCTGGTGTTACTTATTATGCTAATGAAAGGATGAATGCAGCGAGCGCTCTAATGGCTTGTTGTGAATGTCAGTACGGACAATAAATTAAGCTGTGGCACTGCAGCCAGGCGGGCGCTCTTTCCAATCAAGTAAAAGTCATCCAGCAGGATCCTTGCAATTTGTACACATTACCTCATTGATATTCGGTATATCCGAATATCAACGTTACGGCGGGGTCTTGAGGAATGGCTAAACTCTTTGCTCCCTGCAAACGCACACCTTCCGTGGAGCTGCTTGGCGAGAGTCCATTATCAGCGGCGTACACGTTTGTGCATGCAAGCTTTGGTAAATTCACACAACACGGTTGATTGAATCGTCTGAGACAGTTTTAAAACGCTTCCTCCACTATGTTGTTAAAGTTTCTATTACTCCTAACATCCTTTCCACTTTCGAAAAACCCGAATATGAACTTTTGACGTGCCATAAAACATGTTCATGTCGACTTTAAACTCCACTGGAAGTTGCTTCTTCACCGCCTCTCTGTATTTCCTTTCTTAATGCATAATCTGAACCCATATATTGAACCTTGTGTATTAGATTTAGCACAAAACACAACTTCTTCTCTCCCCCTGAGGGATCTGTTGAGGTTCACTGAAGGACTCTCAAAACATCAGGGCAATCACTGCCTGCGCTGAATGGCATTCTCTCCACACTCTCACTCCAGCAGCCGTGCTACGCTTCATTTGAGCCGACATCCGGCCGGAGAGTGATCTGAGAAGCCGGAGAAGTCTTCCCAGCCATTTTGTGGGCGTCTGAACGTCCCGCGTTCCTCTGTATTCATTAGCAGGCTGGTCACAGCGATGCGATGGAGCGCATCCTCTCAGGGGGCTGCAGGGACTGTCAGAGTGACGGAGACAGATCGCAGGCGGACCAGCGAAAGGACCTGCCATAGATTAACTCGTCTGCCAGCAGGGGGGGGGGGGGGGGGTACTCCGTGGTACCATTTGTTTTCAGCTCAATAGATAATTTTTCTAATTAACCTTTAAATGCATTGAAATGTGTCACATTTACAGTGACGACTGTTGAGCATCTTGAGAACTTTTCCTTTGGTCCTATCGGCAATGTCTTCCTAAATGTAGGAGACATATTTAGTCTGCATGGGCTGTATGTCTTGGTCAATGTGTGTCAAGCTTCTATATATATAAACCTTTTTTATGTGCAAATTGCAATATGTCATCTTGGCGTTATCCCCAGGGGAAACAATGCAGTATTGATCTAGAGTACATGGGACTCATAGAGGTCACAAACTCTGATTGTATTTGTTATTGAGGAGAGTGAGAGCGATCGACAGTGGCAGTATATCTGTCAGTCCGCAGGCATCAGTGTAGCTTTGCTCATTAGATCATTAAAGGCCATCTGAAAACCTCACATGGAAATAAATTAGTGCGTCTGTCGCCATTATGTACACGTACACGCATTCTGATGCATATCTACAACACGAGTGTGGTTCATCAGCGTGCAAGCAATCCAATGCACCAAAAATGTGTTTATATGTCAAATGAACAGAACAGTTTGGGAGTTAGACTTATCTCTCAGAGTACAGCCGAGTGGACATTCAATGTCAAACCTCATATTTACCACCAAATGTTGCCCCTGGGGCAAGAGAATTTCTCTTCTGCAAATAAATCCAAAAGGGCTATCACAGGGAGATTTGCACAAGCCCAGAGTGGTTCTTGCTTTAGATTAAAAAAAAGTGTAATTCCACAGACATCTGGTTCAAGAAAAGGAATTTAAGAGCTGCGTGGGTGCCAGCACCGATGCGACATCTTGGAATGGGCTATTGCTTTAAAATGGCTCCGGGCTGTGTACCCTTCCCTGTATTTGTGCCATATTATGAGCTTGTCTTGTGTCTGCTCTCCCCTCTTCCCAAAGTTTAAAACCTAATCTTCTTCTTGGCGCATGGCTGTTTTTTTGATAAGGAATCTAAACTGGGTCAAGGACTCGACGAGTAAAGTCACTGAGCGGTAATTAAAGCACTCGCCAACGCTACAGTTCAAACTGTCTCTGGTGTGAGCTTTGAGATAAAAATCCATTCAAGGATTCTGAGAGCCATTGTTTCCCTTTCCTCATGTGTAAAATCATGCTCTTGCTCTTTTTTTTCCGAGAGTCTGTAATTAAGAAAGCCAAGCTATTATCAAACCACTGAAGGGACTGGAGCGGCGCTGCCTGTTCACCTATTCATTCAAATACGTAGCAGGAGGCAATGTGATTTCTACACAACTGGGATTCTGTAATTTATCCTTGACAATTTCTCCCTGTCCAAAATAAAGAGTGTAACGACAGTTATATAGTGTTTAATTTTGTCTGATGTATTTCTTTTCTTTTCTTTTTTATTTTGCTAGTATATGACTTATAAATATATCAGGGGGAAGGCAAACAAACATTTTCATTTACAGCAACATAATAATCTTACATTTTGTTATTTGTTCATGTAAATCCGAAATATATAGTAAATCATAAAGGATTTATGGTGGCCAACAATTTAAATATTTCAAAAATACTCAACTGAATGGAATCACCCTGCTAAGGTAAAGAAAGCACTAAACAGAAGTGTGGATCTGGGGAACAACAATGGGTCGACCATTCCCTTGTGAAATTCATAATCCTGTCTGTAAGAAGACGATATTGGGCTGCTACCTCAATCTACATTTTGCCTGTGGTCTTTTTGTTTCTTTAGGAGAGCCTCCGGCTGAGCATTACAAGTTTTTAATCTGCCATTTCAGAGACTAAAGTCACCTTTCACTGTCCCTCGTTCGCTCTCTTTTTTTTTTTCTCTTGCTGAGTTCCTCACTAAGCAACCTCACTATTTCACACACTATTAAAAGAAATCCGCTAATGCATGGGGGTAGGGTCCTTGACTTGTGGAACGGAAAATGATATCGTTTTCTGAATTCTCTTTTAAAAAAAAGACCCAAGGCATCTCGAGTAGCGTTTATGACCCTGAGATTAGACACTTTTTATGGCTTAATGTACTGCCTTGGGGTATTTCTGCCAGAAACTGATTTTCATATTGATGTGCGACGTTGAGCCTTCTCCCATCCACATATTGGCTCATGCATCACCTGGACACTGCAGCTGCCAAGCCTGGGTGACAGGAAGTGAAGCGGGCAATTCCTCTGTTAATAAATAAACAAGGGATACGCTGCGAGTACACATCATATTCCCACGGCTCCAGGCGTTCAGCTACGCACTGCACATTTCATTACCATTAACATTGCATGATGTTCAGTCTCAGGTTTTCCTTTCACAAAGCAGAGTTATGACATTTTTTTTTATGGATTACCATGCACAATAATCAACAATTCTAATGAGTAAGTGTATATATGCAGACATTCTGGGTTGTATTTATTTGTCCTGGCTTTAGGATAATCATAAAATGTAATTAAAAAACGACAACAACATCTGTATCTAGCATGTGTGCTAAAGTTGCCTGTGCATGGACAATATGTAGACACCAGCAAAGTAGATTGAAACCATTCAATATAAATCATGCGACTGGACTTTTCCCCTCTTGTCAGAGTGATTAAAAAAAAAAAAAACCAGAGCAGTCGTGGAATTACATGGAGCAGAGCTTTGCATGTATTACACAGGGGAAGACTAAGGAGAGATTATCCAAGGCCAGATGTGTCTTCTCTCCAAGAAAAAAAACAAGCAGTCCGCCAAAAAAGCAGGAACTTCCTACTGATGGCAAGCATCAAGCAGCGGGTCGCTCGATTGGAGCATCACGCCGGCTGTCTCTGAATATGCAAGATTTCAGGTTTAGGAATCGGCCGCACTTTGGTGTTGTTGACACCCCATCCGTCATGCTTAAACAAACATTTACCAAGTTCACGGATTGACAGTAATGCAGCTTTAGCCTCAGCCTGCTCTCAAGCAAAAAAAAAAAAAAGCCCTGCCTGTTTATCCATTTCCGAGAAGAAGAAGAAAAGTGGAGTTTAAAGTTGCCTGTGAAAAAGACCTGTGAAACACAATTTGCAACAAGTAATACATTGTTCGGGATGAAAAGGCGTAGCCTGACTAAAACTAAATAGATATATATCACTTTTTATACAAGATGTCCTTGCATCCAATTTTTTTTCTGGCTTAATTCTGAGATAAAATGTTCCTCGAGAAGCATTCCAAGGCAACGGCATCCTGTAGTTCATGAGCTATGACTCCAGAGCGCAGGAGCCAGCATGCTCCTCTCAGCGCAGATTGCATTTTATTGAACCAGGACTTGTCAGCATTTTTGGTGAGCTGGTAAAATATAATTGTGCCATCCTTTATAAAGCAGTGTTGGGGTGACAGCGCCCAGAGAAGCTTCATTACTCTGCTTTTTATTGGGGTGTGAAGAAGAAGAAGAGGGGACATTCTCCCGGTGATGAATAACATCTCTCTCTCGTGAAGTCAAGGTAAAACACACTCACAGCGTTCGCGTGCTCCACTGGATGTACATGGATCATTTGAAAGGAAATCAATTTAGCTGAAGAATTAGAGCTGGTTGCCATAATGGTTTTTATCCGACACTCGTCAATATCTGTATTGATTTGCTAGTATAGTATTGAACCTTGTGAAAAAATTAATAAATGCTTTGCAAACAAGTGCGTGAAAATGCATTGTATAATATCCATCATGATTGTCTTCACACTGCTACACAGTGAAGCCCAAATGAAGTGTGGTGAATGTTCTTGTAGTGCTACTGTCCTGGAATATTAAACATCATCTTTTATAATAGCATTACACATACACATACACATATATGTATATATTTCATGTGCTGTAAAAGCATCCACTTGTTTTATGAAACAGGAATTATCCTGCTGATTCCAGCCAATACAATAAAATAGCATTTGCGGCTTGTACTGATTCTCCAAAGTAGCTAGCGTTACACCTGGAACTGACCCAATGGCTTTTAGAAGTGCGTTAACTCCAGAGTGACTCACAGCTCCTGAGAGAGATAGCAAACTCCCCCATTCACCTGCACCGTGAGTCCTCAGGTTAAGCAGCCATCTTTAGTGTGAGGTGATCCTCAGCAGCGTTGTAAACACCTCCTTATTAATGGGACGCAGAGCTTGTTTGACAATTTAGCAGGACAGTTCATTAGAATGGGATTATCTGTGAACACCGGCAAAGCGAAATACAATGCGAGGGCCGAGGGATCGCGATGATGAGTTATGAAGACAGAGGGGCCACTCCAGGGACCTGCACTTTAAATAGAGCGCCAACAATTCCGACTTCATTTCCTATGCACAATCAAGCCCACACCCATGAGAGGGAGCATATTTAAGATCCAAGGAATGGATGTGAACCAGAAATGGCATTTAATAAAAGTGAAAGACAAGATACTAGTTGATTAATGCGCCGAAGAATAATAAAGTCATTGCCGATCTTCAGGGAAATGTAAGGTCTAAATTCTCTTTTGTTCCTGACAGAGATTAAGTACAAATATCCTCACTGCTGGGATTAACTTGTGGCAGGACTGGTCCACGCCACGATTGGTTTTTAATTCAAGTCCTGTATTTGGTCACTAACGTAGCTGCAGGAGAGGCGCGGAGGCATCTTCAGTAATGACGGTGATAAAACACAGCAGATAGCATCTGCACGGTCTGACTGATAAGGACTTACGGTAAGAGGCTTCTGCTGACACGTCAGATTGCCACCATAGTTCTGTTTAATACTTTTAATTTGATCATTTCAGCGTTTACTAAAGATTTCCACGCTTATCCGCTGCAACAAACACCATCACCAACTGCTAAATATTGACTTATTTATTTTCCTTTGCATCCCGGACTAATTAAATCCTTGTTGCGCAAGCGATTGACCAAATCGCCAAAGCAGTGATAAAATTACACACAAGATCAAATGAAATTGGTGTACAATTATACAAGGATTCAGTATTTTTTTTATTTTATTGCATTTTTATTTATCAGAAATAATAAAATTATATATACTGCATATATATGTATTTATTTATATTGGAGGAAGCTAAAATATATGATAGGTAAGAATAATCTAAAAGACCTGTTCTATTGCTGAAAACCAATATGTCAATCAAACCTCAGTTTTCTCAGCATGAGGAAAACAACAACTGGCATTGTCTGATCCGCCCCCACAGCAGTCGGTGACGAGCAGATCCTCAAACGCTGCACCACGTGAGGGGAATTGGGGGTGTTTAGTGTGTAAACGTCACCCTCACTGTAATTAAGGAAGGATCTCGCCCTCAGGAACTCTCAGTGGACAAAGTGAACTGTCACTTTTAGAAAATGAGTAAATATGGGCTTAAAGAGCATGGCTTCGAGTCAGAATGAAGTTGTTTCTCAAAATTGTTATCGCCATTTGTCAGACACTCTGAAATTTCTTTAGAAGTAGCCTAGTTTTATTTTTATTTTTTTCCCGCTTGAGCTTTTCCTCTCGTCGGGTGAAGTTTCACAGCTGCAGCAGAAAAAAACAAAAGGCATAAACTTGGATATATAATTTATAAATCTACGAAATGTGCTCTCTTATCTGTAATTGATCAAAATTGGAACAGAAGGGGCCAATTAGTGGCTTTTTTTGGCCTGGTTTATCTCGCACTGCTCGTGCAATATGTGGCACGCAGAATAAATATGATGCCATTTCTTATCTGTGGCAATCCTCCATATTCGTACCCACAGGAGCGGTCCGGAAAATCTGACTATGAGGGCCTCAAATTACTAGATTAATGAGACAGACAAAGGCAAACTTGATTGGAGCAGCACCCTTTCTGATTTGTGGATAATCTGCCAGGATTGATTGAAGCCTTTAGGAGAACTTCCACGCAGCACAATTCATGTAGAGACTCGGGTGAAAACATTTTCCTCAATGAGGAATCAATAAAGAAAAAATAAATCTGAGAATCATCAATCAAATTGTCTTATTCTGTTGGACTCCACCGTTTGCAGACAGCAGGTGAGAAGCAGGAAAGATTTTCCAGAATGAAATACAACGCAGGCATCAGCACTTTACAGGGCTGGGATCAGCGCTACAGTTCAAGGCCCGGACGCAGTCGCTGCCCATTAAAGAGCGTGATATATTTTAGGGTCACTGAATGTCCTGCACAGGTCTCAGCGAGGTCTGCACGCCGACATGACGGCTGACTGAAGATGGGGGGGGGGGGGTCAGAATGCTTCTCCACACAGAGCGGACCACATTAAAGAGGTCAGACGTCTGAAGAATCAATCTGACCAAACAGGGTTTTCTACTTAAAAATTTCAACTTTCCTTTTTTGTCATATTCAGGCCATCAATACTCGTAACATGCTGCAGTATTAATCATCGATTCTCATTCGCTGTGAATTTGCCAGTTTGCAAATGTTGTTTGTTTCATGACATTTCTTCCAGGTGAATTAGGGCAGCGTAAGCTTACCTGAAGTCGAGTATTATCTCTGTGCTAAACCTCCGCACTGACAGGCAAGGAGTCGACTTCATGCAAAGCCTTATCTCGCCGACCGCTCTGAGAAAGCCATACATCATAAACCAAACGCTTTATTCGGGCATGCAAACACCTGACATATTGCACATTCAATACACGTGGGGACAGCTTATTGATACTGAATAATAAAATGAAGAATGTAGCATGTGATCTCAGCTCTATAAACATAATCACAGTAACAATAATTACACTTTTCAACATGGCCTCGTTGCACTCGAGACGAGGGAGCGAAGCCCGATGAGCGCCGCGGAGCCTGGAGGTTCGGCTCTGACAGCTGGCCACATGGACCGGAGGATTTTCTTTACCTCGATGCTTCGCCGCAACCGTGTCAGCAATTTTTGCAAAAGCTGCAATGTCTGATCTGTGCACAGTGCCAAAGAAGTGTTTATGGATTTAGGGTTTCATCCTCAGTCCACTGTTTTTTTATGGCATTTCCTGCAGGATACATGCAGTAGGTGAGGTTTATATCGAACTGTACATCAAACACTCAAGAGAGATATACCGGTATATATATATCAAGCATTATTCCATTAACTACGGTGGAATAAAAATAAAAACAGTATGCAACTAACAACGTAACACTATCCAGTTGTAAAGCACTTCTGAGTGTGATCAATCATCGCGGAAACAAGGCGATCTGAGAGCATTTATCCAGCGGAGAACTTCCTCTATGATAAGACACCAACTGGCATGCGAAGTAAATAGTTCTTGAAGAGCATTAGCGGCAAACAGTGTCTTGAGGTTGATTATCTCAGTGACTAATGCTCTGTCACTCTGTGGGATAGGAGGGGGGGCCCAGCGAGGACCCCCGGTAATGGAGCCCGAGCAGGTGCTGAAAGCCCACTGACATCAGCAGGGAGTGCACTGACAAGAATTTCTGATGAATTTCAATTACCGATCAATTAAAGCTAATGAGGTAAATGAGCAGCCAGAATCCATTTGCGCGATAGCTCGAGACAAGACCTTGGCGGTTTGACGTGACGTTGGTCATTTTCCACTGTTTGAAATGTTTCGCATTAGACCTCTAGGAGGATGCATTCCTCATTATATTTCACACATTACAGATTGTTTTAGGATGTCTGTTAAAAGTTGATGCTCTCCCGGCTGTCTTGTTATGTCCACATGTAAGATTAGTCCGCCCTCTGCTGGAGATGCCGCGCAAATGCATATGAAGACGACAACTTGTATTTTGTTGCCACCTGCTGGCTCTGAGATGAAAAGCATCATGGGGAAACCAATGTTTAAAGGAGTCTGTCTGTCTTTCTGTTAGCAATATAACTCAAACGGTTCTGGACGGCTCTTGATGACATTTTCAGGAAATTTTGGGAATGTTACCAGGAACAGATGATTCAATCGTGTTGAAGATCCAGAAGAGATCCTGGATTCTGGATCATTTTTTAACTTTTCATTAACATTGCAGTCAATGGAGCTTCATAATTTGTTCCACAATATCTCGGTTCATTATTGACCTTGTATTTATGACACAATCCTGTAGGCTGGGAACCTCTATCTTACACCCAATTGTATCCAGATCGGATCCGAATTGCAGATATTATCAAGATATATATATAAAGAAATGGGTATACACTTGCGTTTCCGCCAACTGTGCATTTAATATTAGAGAGGGAGATTTATAACAAGCGTCGTCATATAGCTGAGTCAATTCCACATCGGAGCATGTGACCAGATTTCTTTAATTACCATTAAGTTAAAATGTGCGCATTGAAATGATGTCTAAGGAGTTTATTAGGGACTGGAACTGGCTTCCATCCACGCCTGCAGCATGACATGTTACAGCCGTCCAAACAGGGACACGCATGACAGTCTCTATTTCCAGTGGGTCCAGAGGGCTTAGCATGTGGGACTTATATAAATCTACTAGCTTACACAGAGTAAGAGTTAAATCATTCTGGGGGACCCAAGGACAACATAGAGAGAACATTTAAAGCATCAGAGTCCCAGAGACTGAACACCAAAACCTTCTCATTTCATCATCTCACAACTTACTTTTATAAAAACCATTACTTCATACTTGTGCTCATACCAGCCACAGCTAAAAAGCTTTTTTAAATTGTTTTAATTAATTCCTCTATTAATATTTGGTCCGGTCTTGCGTACATACATCTTGTGCCCTGATTTCCTGCTTCGTGACAGACAGATGGCTTTAAATGAACATTTAATTAATCATTAAAATGCTGTAATCAAATGTGCTTCTCTGCCTGACCTCAAAATTCCATCAGTCGAGGTTCTGTCTTTATTTCCTGCTCCAGTACCAGCAGAGCGTGAACTCAAGAATGACACAACCTTTTATGTGGACTGTACAAACAGTCGACTACGTGCACATTCAGCAGATCCAGAGCAACATGAGCACTGATCTGAAGTGAATTTGTCTGACATTTGCTCGACGTGAAGCTCATTTTAGCCTCCTGCAGCTCCTGAGGGAAATACCTCGCTCTCCAGTAACCAAGGCAGCTGCTCCGCTGCGTTTACCAGCTGCTCAAGAACGCTGCCATTCGGTAATTATGAATGTAATGTATTTATAGAGCTAATTGCTACATCAGTATAGTCACAAAGTGTGGCCATAATATAGGAGACAAAGGAAAAGATTTTAAATATTGACACGATAATGAGAAAATGAAATAGAGATAAATACTTATAAGGTATTGTCTAGACACGTTTGTTTTCAGTTGCTTTTAAATTCTTTTTAAAATGCTATAACCAACCTTGTAATCAAGAAGAACATTGTCTCTATCCAGTGAGTGAAAAAAATCATGCCTGTACTCGTACTAATATCTGCACCACATGAGGTATGGCAGAGAAAGACGGTTGGGTCTGCCATCATAAAATACTCCACCAAATGACTCTGAGCAAATACTACAAATACTACAAACATTACCCAACCTCAGGGAGCAGAGCTCACCTCATGTACCTCATGCATGCAATCACAGCCATCCAGAATCATCAATGGATGGACAGCGAGTAGGCACCATTTCAGCTGCATCGTCAAACACCATGTGTGGGACGAGAACAGAACAGGTTCCAATTGGTGCTCATTAGAGTTCCTCAGATCTACATTTTGCACTCTTTGTATTCTGAACTGTTATCGCGTAGAACTTGTAACCGGCTGGTGTCAAAGATAGTAACAAAGGAACACCTTGTATTTTGACATCAAAAGATCAATCCTGACAATATTGCTGTTTGTTGTAGATTGATTGATTGATTTGTTTTTGTTTTTTAGGTGTGCTCATCACTTTTAGGTGAAAATAGTTCGCTTCGGGGACTAAAAAGGATAAGTGAGAGTGAAGTCGTGCTTCAAAGAGCAGAACTTCTGCTTTTCTGTTGAACATGAACATTCTGAGGCATTGATTGTGCTGCAAAATGAATTCTTTTTATCGATCATTACATTACACAGCATCAATAAAAGGAGACAGACTACAGGTACTGAAACGTATAAAATGTGTCGCTCTGGGTTAAATGGTTGCATAAAAGAGAAATGAATTATTCTCTCAGAGCACAAAATCAAGCATGAACGATTATGCAGCTCATTTTAGCCTTGAACATCACCCTGCCTCCCTTTTCAGTGCTACACTTAGCCTTGAGGAGGTCTAAGATGCCAGCTCTGGTCTCTGGGGTGGCAAACTGGGAGAAGTCTTCTTTGGCTGTCATGTAATTCAGAAGACGTTGTCCTGTCTCACTGGTCGGCTCGAAGCACTCGGTGATATCGAAGGTGTTGGGAACGTCGTGTTCCTCGTACTCGAGGCCCTGGCTCGTCAGGCACGCGGTGACCTCTGCTGACGAACGGTACTCTGAGATAGAGTCACCACAGAGCTCCTTGTTGTACGTCTTCCAGAGGGTGTCCCAGCCATCATTAGCTGGGTGGATGGGGGAAAAGAATACATCAAGAAAAACTGTACTCTTGGTTATCTAATCATTATCAGTATTATTTATTTTTTAATCGAGGACGTTGTTTTTCACAGAAAAAAACTCAATGTGGTAACATGCAGATTGTAACAATTCTTTGCTCACGCTACCTGTTTCAATAACGATCACAAGCATGCCATTGTCCTTCAGAAGGCTGTGGAAGAACTTGATGGAATTGGCGAGATTATCCACGTAGTAGAGCATCTGTCAAGGAGCGAACAGCGGTGGACCTTTAATTAAAACTTTGAAAAGAAGCCCACAATGTGCAGTCGCTTGGGAAACAAAAAACTCTGTACCTGGATCATGTGTATGAAGTCAAATTTCCTGACATCCCCCTTTGCTTTGACTCGCTTCTCGTAGTCCTCACTGCTCATCGAATGCCAGTCAAATGGGATCTCCTTAAGGTTGGGGGTCTTTGCTATCAAAGCTGAGTGGGACACAAAATAAAAACAGTAGAGGAAATAACAGCATAGGGCACTATTATCCTAGAAAAAAACATCACGTGCTCAAAATCTGCACCACAAAACCCGGCGAGTTTCAATGTTACGATCAAACACAAATGCAGACGGACAATAACAAACAGCCACTCATTGTATTTTTGGCATGAGCAGCGGCAAAAATGGAACCCATAAGAAGACACATTTTTGTCCCGTTGTTGAAATCTGATTGCAAATCAAATAATTGTAGCCCCTCCCCCCCTTCCCTTTTTTCCCCGCATAATTAGCATCTATTGTTCAGATGCATTGAATGCGACGCAAAAGAAGAGTGAGAGTTTACAAGGATGGAATATGTTATGATCCAATTCTGTGTATTTCTGCAGTCAGTGAAAACAAAGCAGCAGCTGAACACAGTACGAAATATAATTAACTTATGTCTGGCGCGAGTAAATGTGATTTCTCTGACACGTATTTATCTGTACTAACCTACTTTTCCATACAATTCTGACAATGATTTTGTTTCACAAAAGGTTCAGAAGAACGAATGATGGAAGCAAAAAAGAGAGACAGAGGAAGGAAAATCCAAAGCATTCCCACAGGTGGCGCTTTTGAACGTTCACTACCTTTGAAGTTGTCGGTAAGCTGAGATCTGCCCTCGACAATGTCAGCGGAGATCGGAACAGCGGGGAACGCAGACTGCAGCAGAGAGAGCATGTGGACGTCCACCTCCCCTGGAACAAACAGGCAGCCTCTGTGTGACGCTGCGTCAGCTTCAAAAGCAATGCCCCAAAATAAAGGCTTTGAGAGAATTTGAAACATTCAAATAAGTTCAAGTCAGCGACCTAAAAGTCTTCTCATTTTGGAAAAGAGCAATGAACTTTGACCTTAAAGACTGTGCAATACTTATCTAACCACTGTCCTCATTTGACCCACAGTATATTATTGACTTATCCCAGCAGCCATTGCGGTCTCGCACATCCAACCCTCCCTCCCTCCTGATATGAGCTTTCTCTTCACTGGGCCGTTACTGCTTTTTTGGTCCAGTTCTAAACTATGATCAGATCCCGGTAGAGTGGGTTCACCACTGGTCTTCAAACAAAGCCGGACCATTAAGCACGTGAATCGTTTTCATGCCACAGTTAGAAACCCGTGACGTATTTTTCGATAACCTGCCGTGACGTCGTCACTCACCTCCACCGCTTCCGACGCCGAGGACATCCAGGCTGCTTTTACCGGCTCCAATTCTGCATCAGCACAAGATGGGTGGAAAAACGTTCACACTAGAATGATGAAGAAAGCACTGCTCCACTCATATCTAATAATGATTTTGGTTTTAACTTATGTGTTATATGTACAATACAAGATATCCCTCCATTCTGCCACAATTTAAATCAAAAACCATGGGTGCAGACCGGTAACAAAACGGCTTTCTTTTATGTTCTGCCAAAGGAAATGGGAACAAACAAAAGTTTTCCCAATGGAAAGAAAATAATGTTTTGCCTTACTGTGGTTCTAACTCCAGGAATGTTCACAATTAAAATAATCAAGCATAAAAAAAATAAAACATCCCCTAACTGCAGGAATGTTCCCAATTAAAATAGTCAGGCATTTAAATAAATACATAAAAAAACATCCCTGAACTTTTGACTGAGAATTCTTGTAAATTCTTGACTTATATTCACATCGTCTACTGGGTCGTTCAGTGAAATTATAATTTCATCTATTATGCAGCCCAGCCTTCGTAGGTTTTCCTCCTGTACCTTTTGAATAGTCCGGGCAGGACGTCCTGGACCCCCCCGACCACAGCTTTTTGCTCCCCCGAATGCTGAAGGTAGAACTCCAGAGTTTGGACAGCGCTGCTGTCAGACGTCTTTGCTTCTGTAGACATGGTTGATTCCTTCCTGCAACGCATGAAACACAGAAGTTTGTAAGTTAAAAAAAACAAACTTTATTAACATAACTCACAGGACATTACACAAAACATTCACATCCTCAGAGATCAAAATAGAAGGAACTCTAACAGTGAGGAATACAAAATCACTAATACAATTATATGTGCAAAAGGAAGGAAAGAATGAGAACGAAATAAAATAAACACAAAAATAACCACAAACACAAGAATATGTGCATGCAAATTAAAGTCAAGATAACTATTTATTTGTTACCTTGAAGACGTGGAGAGAAAGAACCGTCATCCGATTGTTGTCCCACGCTTTTATGTCCCTGTTACTGTCCCCCTCCCGTCCCGGTTGCCGTCCCTCTCACGGGTTTGAATTGCGTAACTTTATTTATTCTGAACAAGAAATTCTTCTTCTTGTTGTTTATCGGCGGCTGCCCACCTTTACGCCGCTCCCTCCTGAGCCGGGTATGGCTCAGTTAACACTAATGTAGCTGAGCTGTCCTTATTCAGTTCGAACTTACTCTAAATAAGTGTAAAATAAAAAGTCGGACCCAACTTCCGTTCTGTCACGTTCTTTATCCCCTCCACTGACAATACGGAACATTTACTTCGAAGCCATTTTACGACTCAACATGTTTAATAGTTCCACTTGCAATCACTACTACTTACATTTATCGAGCGTCCACTAAATGTTTATTAGACTACTATCCAATTGATCCAATTTAATGCTTTGTTTTCATTGTTTTGGCGGACTATCGGCAAAGTGTTGTAAATAACTTTTATTATTTGTGTACTTGAACGCCCCTCGCTCGCTGCACACTTCACACAGTGAATCCATTCATTGTCGATCTTCCTTTTATTGTCCAAACTATGTTATTTATCTTAAACGACGAAATACGCCTCTGATTGTTCATGTCTTTGAACCTCATCAAACTTAAGAATACACATGATACAGCAAACCACTAAAACGCTTTGCAGCAAGGCCAGGCATTTATTCTAAACAGGTTTACAAAGATTTATATCAGCTTTGGTGCACAATAAAAAGGGATTTCACTGTCCAAACCAAAAACTGGCAAGACTAGTAAATCCCATGTCTTTAATACATTATGGAATATGAGGCTACATTAAAATAATAAGACACTCTATACCCCAGATAATATCTATGCAAACCAGTTCAGTTTATACTGTGCCATTCCTTTGTGAATTTCTATTTGTTTGGACTCCACTTTTTTACCTCATGTCATCTGCTATAGGCTCGAGTCCCCTGTGACCCAACACAGTATAAACGGTTACAGATGCTCTACAGATACAAATGCTGCCCTCAAGATGGTGCCGTTACTCCATATATCAGCATTTCTTATTGGCTGAGCACAAATATTAATACCAGTGGCTATTGTTGCCATGGTTACCTATTAATAAGTAAATACCTATATGTATCTAATTGACATTTCCAGTCCTTAGAATACTATCTCAGTTAAAGCAAACCCAGTGCAGAACAATTTCACATTTAGGCCTATAGTAATTTCTCATATATTTTAGTCACGTAGAAATGTTTTTATATCCCATGTAAACAAGATTAAATGTTACAAATTCAAATATGATATTTTCGGCATGCTAAATAATGTTTTTTTTTTGATCTGTGACACCTTTGCTGAAATGTAAGATGCAAAAAAAAATGAACAACAATGCAATACCCAAATAATCAACCCCAGAATGAATAAAAAAAAACTAACAAAACCAAGATGATAGCTGAACATGAATACAGCCATGGTCAGTCCGTAAATAATACTAGCACAATCAATGATTTGTTTGTGTTTTGAAAACATGAAAATCAGACTGACGACGCGCTCTCCGCTTGCACACACACACACACACACACAAATACTGCATGCCAGGAAAAGCTGTTGTTCACAAACTTGTTCTTCTCATCTCACACCCTGTACATATGAAATATTTAACTTCACTGTAAAACCAACTTTACATTGACAGTAATTAACTGCTACTAGAAATCAAGGCACATGTTGTTGTTTTTAAACCCCTTCCATACATTTTGAAACAAAGAACTCGTTGCAGCTCTGTCTGTAAGTTACAGCACGTTTCCTGTAATTAAAGAATTATACTGTAATAGTTTTACTAATTCATCCAAACCACAAACCACAATATTCTTTATTGGTCGTCTAATTTTAGGTGAGTCGATCTATTACTATCACTTCAATGTTGTTGTTGAACACAACTTTTCCATCGACCTCCGTGCTACACTCTGGCTGGTGAAGTAACTCCACGACCCCAGCCTTTAGCTCAGGGGGGGCCGTCTTACTGAAGTGCAGCACCTCAGTGAGAAAATCAAGCAGCAGCTCTCCCTTCTCGTCTCCCTCGGTGAAGCACTCTGTGATATCCATTTGAGACTGCAGCTCGTAGCTCTGATAGCTCACGCCCTTGGAGTCCAGCATGGATTTGATATGTCCAGTGGTCACATATTGATTGGTTCTTTTGTGACCGAGCTGGCCCATGTAGCTCTGCCACAGCTTTCTCCAACCACTCTTTCCTGAAATGGGTGACATTAAAGCAAGACTATGAGTCTGTATTTATCCAAAGGCTTTATGCTGTTGTGCATACATTTGATTTTTAACTTCATGATGGATCAGAAACTTATTTTATGTTAATGAGCATAAGGGGGGGGGGGGGGATTTAAGATTAGATTTATTTTATTACCAGACACGAGACAGATGAGAAGCTTCCCATTCTTGTTGAGGAGACTCCTGAAGAAGCTGATTGTGGCTTCAGGATCCTTCACGTAATACAGCACCTGTCGATTTAATCAAAGATAATGAGCTGGCATGTCAAATTAAAGATGTGTTTTTAATAAGGCAAAGCTAGACAAATGTTCCAAATGGGATTAATTGCTGTCAAGCACCTTCAAAATAAACATGATCTAGACGCGTCACAAATATAGTCTGGGATTAGGATGGCAGCACCAACCTGGAACATGTGAATGAAGTCAGCCGTCTTCGTCATCTTTTTCTCTTTCCATTCGTCCTCAAATTCTTCAGAAGTCATCTCGTTCCAATTAAATGTGATATAATCTAAACCTGGAGTTTTTGCCACTAAAGCTGAAGCGACAGACACAAACACAGTGTGGAATGTAACCGCTGCAACAACAGCGTCTTTAATCAACAATGGTTACCATGTTTAATATCAGAATCTCTTTTACCTTTGTATTGACGCAGCTGCCCAGGGTTGGGCTCCACCACCTCATTATCCACCGTAGCACCTGGGTGCTTCAGGTGCAGCTCAGACAGCATCTCAAGGTCGATCTCCCCTTCAGGCACCAAAGTAGTAACAAGAAGCTCATCATGGGGGCCACATGAAAGACACACAAACGTGCAACGACACACTCACACCTACGGACAATTTGGTGTGACCAATTCACCTACGCGGCATCTTTCTGGAGAAGCCGGGGAGAACTCCACGCAGACACAGACACACAAACGCCGCACAGAAAGGAATCGAACCTGGAAGCCTTCTTGATGCGAGGCAACCGTGCTACACACTGCGCCACTGTGCCGTATAACAGAACCAAATCAGCACAATTGAAAGAGGAATTACCATTAGTTAACTAGCATATCATCCCTGTTTGCTAGTTCAACTTGTGCAATAGGTGAGCAAGAAATAGCTCACATCACTTGCAGGAAATGCTATGTTACAAAAATGTCAAATAAAAAATTAAGCCAAAAACAGAAAGCTGCTACATATAATGTGTGCCTGTGGCAGCCATTTGAATCGTATTCAGCGACTGGCAATGGTCATTTTTAAGCAGGTTTTGTTTTTAGTGAAGCTGGCAAGTTACACAGACATGTCACTCTCTCTGAAGAGAATAAAAGCTGTTACCAGATTTAGTTCCTCACTACTGTCATTTCCACCAGCAGACCCTGGACAGGTGAATGATTCCATTCATACTTAAACTGTAACACATCCCATTAGAAAAAGACATTCAAAAACTGAGGATAAAATCATACGTTATAAAATGTATAAAATAATCATAACTTAAAAAAGGACTGACAAAACCCATCAAAAATCATACTTAAAAAAATATTCTTAATAACAACCGTGCTATTATTAAAACCATCTTAAGAAAATCCATCTCGTAACCTGGAGTGAGTTAATATGGAACTTAGCGGGTGATAAATCTTTCTGATTAGTTTGATTATAAGCAACTGAAACCAATCAGCACTGAATGTGTCTTAGAAATACTGCGTGTTCTTACCAGATCCACTTCCAACACCGATGACATTTAGATGGGACGCTCCATTCCCAATGCTGAGACACAAAAAAACAAAAACGTTTTCATCTTCAGAACAATCAGAATCTGGAGATTCACAAGCTGCCAAATGTGTGTCGCATTTGTGGAATGAGTGAAAGTGACAATTCTGCCTTAAACTCTTTAATCTGAGGCTGAGTAAAACTTGTCTCTCCAGTTTACCTGCATGTATTATATTTAGCTTACCGGTAATATTCAATACAAAAAAACAAAAGAAAAAATCACTCATTGCTGCCATTTGTGCTCCTGAACATCCAGAGGATTCAGCTGCTGATCCGCTGGATGTTCCAGTTAATGAAGATCCTTTTTATTTTGTGTCCCGGTTTGCTTTTTAATTCATAGAGGAATTTTCTGCCTGGGCCAGATTGTGCAAAGGTGAGTGTCAAAATATTTGTCACTACACTGTGAGTCAGTGTTTGTTGATTTCATAATTTGTTGACCGGAGAAGCTTGCTTGTCTAACACGACGACGCTGCTCCGTTTGTCCAACAATGGTGGAAAAGAGCCTCAACGACTCTCGATTGCATTCTATTCTACTGTATTCTGAAGTAACTTCCACTACAGATGTGTTGAAGCATCCAATCACATCTGTGAAGCTCACTGCTGAGGCCATTATTCTTTTTATACACCATTAGCATTTTTTTTTGTGTCTTTCGTAATACGCTTGTTCTTTTTATTCCACTATTTGGCTCAGGTGTGGGTCTGAAGCGTTATCCATGCAGTGGCTTTTACAAGGATCTAGAAGTCCACTAGTTAATCTTTAGGTTGACAACATATAACGTTATCTCCTGATTGAGGGCTTGATATTATTTGAGTGAACATAATATGTGCAACCTAGGAAACACAATAGACATTTAAACATTGGTAGTACTCACGTATTCTTGCAATCAGCCGTACTTATCAGAATGATTGAGATACGTGTGTGTACAACTTGGGACATGCTGCTCTAGGCAGTACTAATAAATAACACGTGCCAGCCAAAGAACTGCTTAGCTCAGCACGATGGAAGCACGCAATCACTCGTCAAATATATGCTGTCAATTCTTTGCCTTTTGCCTTTAGTAGTAATGATGAGGACTTTGGTTTATGAGCGCTTTGTATACCGGTATATGGTTTAATTGTTTTATCTCCTCTGAATAGCACCAGATTGGCATTCATCTCCTTCATTCTTGCTGCATTTCTCCTCTTTCGTCTCGCACTGTTGGAGAACAACACTATTTCATTTGACTGGATGGATTTCGCCTGATGACGGGAACGTTGGCAGCTTTACCTCTGCAGGGTCGCTGGGAGCTCAGAGTGGATGAACTTCTGCATGCATTGATGCTCAGAGGAGCGCTGCAGAAAAAGCTCGAAGCTTTTCAGGTACCTGGCATCGTCACTAACCAGGCTCCTCAGTGACGTCATGGTTATGTATCTAAAAAAAAAAAAAAAAAAAAGGAAAGAAAGATTACTTTAACGGTAAAAATAAGTGTAACATAAAAAAAGCGAGTGCACGTGTGACTGATTTTATTCATTATTTCTTCTCTATCGCGCACACACACACGCGCGCGCACTCACGCATATTATACAACAAATTAAAAGCGGTCTTAAACATGTTCGTTTATTATAAATAGCATTCTAATAGCTGCACTCGGTCTCTTCCGTCTTATTATTCTGTTGATGTAATGTCCCGTTACGTTCTGCGCTTCGCTGGATCGTCCAGCCGATGCAGCTCATTATTATTTTTAGACAATAATTACAAAGCGGCGCTTTTATTTAGACAACTGTTGCCAAACGCAACAGAAACAGCCCCCTGAGGACAAATATTCGACGTGATTAGAGCAGATTGGGGCGTGAAAACTAACAATTTAGCGCCACATTATACCCATAACGGATGAAGATGAACGCTTTGTTTTTTTTTACTTACTCGAAGGAGCAGCAGACGCCGGCAATTCCGCGAGATCTGCAGCCGGGAATAAACAAGCCTTCCCACAGCTTCCTATTAAGGAGGGCCATATATGGTAGGACGACAAATCCAGAAGGACAAATGATCTGACCAATGAGGAGAGCCCGTTCTAAAGTTGCAGTAAGGCCCACGCATCAGGTGCGATTGGTTTGACTGAAGGAATATCAGGCTAATTGTATCAAACAATATAAATCAATCAATTATTATCAAGCCACAGTTGTTTTTGAAGTCTGATCATAGGCGGTTTTATTTTGGGGAGAACATTTTTAACTTCCTGAAGATAGAATGATGATGTTTCTATTCCAGAGACATGCTCTAATTAATATCGGATGTTATCGGTATTTATAAGTTGATAAGCGTTAGCATTAGTCTTGAGGTTGATTATCTCAGTGACTAATGCTCTGTCACTCTATGGACTGAGAGCCCCCCCCTAATGAAGCCTGAGCAGGTGCTGAAAGCCCACTGACATCCGCAGGGAGTGCACTGACAAGACTGTCTGATGAATTTCAATTACTGATCAATTAAAGCTAATGAAGCAAATGAGCATCCAGAATACGTTTGCTGAATAGCTGAAGACCTCGGAGGTTTGACACCAGTCGATCGCCACCGTGTGATCACGCTGCTGTTAGGAATGAGGAGGGAAGCAAATGCAGCAAACAGGAAGAAAACAGCAGATGGAATGCAAGTATATTTCGCACAATGACGATATTTTTGATGGTTATTAAAAGTTGGTGTTTTCATTCTTTGTCATGTCAGATCAGTGCGAACATCTGCTGAACGGCTTATTACAGCAGCAGAACGTACCCTGGTTTGCTGCTCCGGCTTCGATCTCATTCCTACAACTACTTGCACGCCGCGATGTGTGAGTGTGATGAAATAAGTCCTTTGACGGGGCCCTACAGGTGAAGGGGTGGCTAGATTGCTACCATTAAATAGCCACAGAGGTATTTAACTCTAATCCTTAATGCAAATGTAACTTTTTCTTCTTACATTAAATAAAATGCAGTGCATTTGAAAGGCTAGTCACATAGCATACCAGCTCTTAAAATCCTGTTTCATGCTGTTGCTTAATCAAAAAGGTTCTTTGTTCGAATCCAATTCGAATGTTTAACTATTGCCCAATATCAGCTTTGTGAGCTTCAAATTTGTGTCCTTAAAAATAACACATGCACACAATAGCAAAACTCCTTTTAAGTGGTGAAGATGAAAATGCTTCGGTTCTCCTTGGGAGAACCGTCAATACTTTCTTCCAGTTTTATTCTATGAGGAAAAAAATACTGGTAAATGAATGAGGAGGTTAAAATATTCAGATAATAGTACAGACATTCAGTCAACATCTTTAATGATAACTATACTGGTAATTTAAAACTAGTACATTTAGTCTGTATCAGGGACAGTCAACAGAACAATTTAAAAACAATCATCCGAGCAGTGGATTCGGCTGTCGGGCATCTGTAGTCTGTTCACCCGAGACTCCGACTTCAGGTCGTCCTCAAACTTGCTGTCTATGTGGTCGATAACTGGCTGCCAGCAGTTGCTGTTGTCGACAGCATCGCCAAACCCTGGGGTTTCCCTCATTATCTGTTTATTGAACTGCTGGCATTCCTCTGGGGTCAGAGTGTCTGCTTTTGCGATAAGAGGAATGACGTTGAACTTGTCGTGCAACCGTTTCATAAACTGAATGTCCAGCGGCTTTAGCCCGTGTCCGGACGGGACGATGAAATGCAGGCAGCAGCGCATTCGGCTGTCGGGCGGGCATCTGTAGTCTGTTCACCCGAGACTCCGACCTCAGGTCGTCCTCAAACTTGCTGTCTATGTGGTCGATAACTGGCTGCCAGCAGTTGCTGTTGTCGACAGCATCGCCAAACCCTGGGGTTTCCCTCATTATCTGTTTATTGAGCCCCCCTCAGCCAGGAGGACCTGGAGATGGTCTGGATGAACCGTGGATTGGATTAGAGACGGACGACGAGGACACTGAACACGTTGGTGAGTGGTTCTAGTCCCAAATACATACAACATAGTCTTCTTGACCTTTTATGCTGATATAAAATGTAACAATAATCAGTGTTGTAAACTTTAATTAATATTAAAACCCCATAAAGTCCCAAAAGGAGAGGAAATAAATCATTTGTTTTACTCATTCTGATCCAAAACCTAAAATGCCAATCACAAATGTTAGAGCCTCCATCCGCTAAAACCTGAAATGTATAATTGTCACACTGAAATCATCGTTATTGTCATGTCATGATTTCAGATCTAATATTGGGCTTCATTATGAATATACAATATTAAATGGGTTATCCTGAGGAAACTAGTTTAGGGTGCCAACAGTGTAAGAAATTAAATATCATGAAACAAGTAACGTTATTATCCCTGCTGTAAAAATAAGGGTTATTACAAAGTCCTAATTCATGAATAATTATTAAACTGTGTGTTTGTGTGTTTTACATTTGTTTGTTCATTTTGCTCAGAGCTTGACCTGCCAGATGGAGAAACCAACAAGTTCCAGCTGAAGGGTGCTCTCACCCTTCAGCTCACCCTGAACGCTGTCCTGAAGGACCCAAATACTGACTCGCTGATATCAAGAGCAAGAAAGCTCATCCACGCTGAGAGCAAATCATCAGCAGCAAATAAAGTATTAAGTCTGAGATTGTAGCACGTTAGCAGCTATGCTGCGGACTGCTACGGTTGGTTGTTTAAAATTACTGAATAAATGTTTTATATGTTATCCTTTGTTGAGTTATAGTATTTTATTATATTTCAACCCTGCATCTGACAAATAACTGAAAGTATAAAAAACTAAAACTAAGAAAAACGAACAAATCCACTCTAAAAACTAACTAAAACTAACTGAATTAGAGAAAACAAATTCAAAACTAACTAAAACTAAACTATAATTAAAAATCCAAAACTATTATAACCCTGCCTTGTCGTGCGACCGTTTCATAAACTGAATGTCGAGCGGCTTTAGCCCGTGTCCGGACGGGACGATGAAATGCAGGCAGCAGCGCATTCGGCTGTCGGGCGGGCATCTGTAGTCTGTTCACCCGAGACTCCGACTTCAGGTCGTCCTCAAACTTGCTGTCTATGTGGTCGATAACTGGCTGCCAGCAGTGGCTGTTGTCGACAGCATCGCCAAACCCTGGGGTTTCCCTCATTATCTGTTTATTGAACCCCCCTCAGCCAGGAGGACCTGGAGATGGTCTGGATGAACCGTGGATTGGATTAGAGACGGACGACGAGGACACTGAACACGTTGGTGAGTGGTTCTAGTCCCAAATACATACAACATAGTCTTGTTGACCTTTTATGCTGATATAAAATGTAACAATAATCAGTGTTGTAAACTTTAATTAATATTAAAACCCCATAAAGTCCCAAAAGGAGAGGAAATAAATTATTTGTTTTACTCATTCTGATCCAAAACCTAAAATGCCAATCACAAATGTTAGAGCCTCCATCCGCTAAAACCTGAAATGTATAATTGTCACACTGAAATCATCGTTATTGTCATGTCATGATTTCAGATCTAATATTGGGCTTCATTATAAATATACAATATTAAATGGGTTATCCTGGGGAAACTAGTTTAGGGTGCCAACAGTGTAAGAAATTAAATATCATGAAACAAGTAACGTTATTATCCCTGCTGTAAAAACAAGGGTTATTACAAAGTCCTAATTCATGAATAATTATTAAACTGTGTGTTTGTGTGTTTTACATTTGTTTGTTCATTTTGCTCAGAGCTTGACCTGCCAGATGGAGAAACCAACAAGTTCCAGCTGAAGGGTGCTCTCACCCTTCAGCTCACCCTGAACGCTGTCCTGAAGGACCCAAATACTGACTCGCTGATATCAAGAGCAAGAAAGCTCATCCACGCTGACAGCAAATCATCAGCAGCAAATAAAGTATTAAGTCTGAGATTGTAGCACGTTAGCAGCCATGCTGCGGACTGCTACGGTTGGTTGTTTAAAATTACTGAATAAATGTTTTATATGTTATCCTTTGTTGAGTTATAGTATTTTATTATATTTCAACCCTGCATCTGACAAATAACTGAAAGTATAAAAAACTAAAACTAAGAAAAACGAACAAATCCAAACGAGGATGACGGCTGGGTTTACTTGAGAGATGAGGAAGCGTATCAAAAGCGTATCAGACATTTTGATGAGCCTGTTGGGTATCGTGGAGATAGGGATCTGACAAATACTGAGCCCATTGATTTCCTCTCTCTATTTTTACATAGTGAATTCTGGAGCCTCATCAACGAAACAAACAGATATGCCCCCCAGTTCTTAGAGTGGGAAGAACTCAAACCATCATCACACCCCATCTATATCAATAAACAGATAATGAGGTGAACCCCAGGGTTTGGGTCAACATGCCCTAAACCAGCCACCCCCACATTTACACGCCCCAGACCAGCCACTCCCACACCAACATGCCCTCGACCACCACACACACACACAGACACACACACACACACACATGCATAGACAGCAAGTTTGAAGACGCTCTGAACTCGGAGTCTCGGGTGAACAGATGCCCGACACACCCTGACCCCAGAGGAATGCCAGCAGTTCAATAAACAGATAATGAGGTGAACCCCAGGGTTTGGGTCAACAAGCCCTAAACCAGCCACCCCCCCACACACACACACACACATGCATAGACAGCAAGTTTGAAGACGCCCTGAACTCGGAGTCTCGGGTGAACAGATGCCCGACAGCCGAATCCACTGCTGGCTGTACTTCATCCCCCCTTCCGGACACGGGCTGAAGCCGCTGTACATCGAGTTCATGAATCGGTTGCACGTGAAGGTCAACGTCATTCCACTTATCGCAAAGCAGACACCCTGACCCCAGAGGAATGCCAGCAGTTCAATAAACAGATAATGAGGTGAACCCCAGGGTTTGGGTCAACAAGCCCTAAACCAGCCACCCCCACCCCCACACACACACACATGCATAGACAGCAAGTTTGAAGACGCCCTGAACTCGGAGTCTCGGGTGAACAGATGCCCGACAGCCGAATCCACTGCTGGCTGTACTTCATCCCCCCTTCCGGACACGGGCTGAAGCCGCTGTACATCGAGTTCATGAATCGGTTGCACGTGAAGGTCAACGTCATTCCACTTATCGCAAAGCAGACACCCTGACCCCAGAGGAATGCCAGCAGTTCAATAAACAGATAATGAGGTGAACCCCAGGGTTTGGGTCAACAAGCCCTAAACCAGCCACCCCCCCACACACACACACACACATGCATAGACAGCAAGTTTGAAGACGCCCTGAACTCGGAGTCTCGGGTGAACAGATGCCCGACACACCCTGACCCCAGAGGAATGTCAGCAGTTCAATAAACATGTTTAATAGTTCCACTTGCAATCACTACTACTTACATTTATCGAGCGTCCACTAACTTAACTATTGCCCAATATCAGCTTTGCGAGCCTCAAATTTGTGTCCTTAAAAATAACACATGCACACAATAGCAAAACTCCTTTTAAGTGGTGAAGATGAAAATGCTTCGGTTCTCACAAGGAGAACCGTCAATACTTTCTTCCAGTTTTATTCTATGAGGAAAAAATACTGGTAAATGAATGAGGTTATAATATTAAGCAAACTGTACAGAAATTCAGTCAACTTTTAAGAGCCATCTTTAATGAAAAATATACTGGTAATTTAAAACTAGTACATTTAGTCTGTATCGGGGACAGTCAACAGAACAATTTGAAAACATTCGTCTACAAATGAAGCAAATTCTGGGCATAGTCAACAAGAGCCATTCTTCATATTGGCAGAGACTTCAGATGAATTGTCTTTTATATGCATATTTATATATATATATATGACAAATGCTGGTTTGCTGAAAATTCTGTGACGATGGTTTGAGTTCTTCCCTCTCTAAGAACTGGGGGGCATGTCTGTTTGTTTCGTTGATGAGGCTCCAGAATTCACTATGTAAAAATAGAGAGAGGAAATCAATGGGCTCAGTATTTGTCAGATCCCTGTCTCCACGATACCCAACAGGCTCATCAAAATGTCTGATCCACTTTTGATACGCTTTCTCATCTCTCAAGTAAACCCAGCCGTCATCCTCATTATTTACGGGGGGACGGTGAGCGCCACCCCCGCCTGGATTTACGGGAAAACGGCGAGCACCTCGTCCGCCATTAGCGGAATATTTTCTTCCGCGTAACCCGCTATTTCCACCGCTGTTTCCATCCCCGCGACCGGTCGAAACGCTACCGTGAGCGTTTTTATTACCCCCGCCACACCCACGACGTCTCCTCCTGCCACCCTGGACACGGCGAAGCGAAGCTTCGGCCCCACGGTGCCCTGCTTCTGGGCTTTCATGGCGCACGGACGCGCTGCCGCAGCTCGGCTTCGACGCAGCGAACATTTCCGTCTCACTGGACGACTGAACATCTTCATCAGAGGTTGGATATTCCTCGTCTGAATCTGAATCAGCCGCTACTCGACGGAGTATTTCGTCAACGTTCTTCAGACAGCTTGACATGGTTCGTTTTTGTGCAATAATATAATCCGCTCTCTTTCTATCTTGCTATCTAGCTCTCTCCACCAAGCGCTCTCACCAACTGCTTGACCGGCAACGGTTTTCAATCTATTTATACTCCGAGGTTTTGAATAGTGACACACCCACAAATGTGTCTCAAATGTAAGTCTGTGTCTTGCTAGTGATGGGCATTCCGGCTCTTTTCAGAGAGCCGGTTCTTTTGGCTCCCAAGTGGCTCCTCAGATTTGTTGTTGTTGTTGTTGTTGTTGACAAAATTAATTTAATACCAAATCATGTGCATTGTGTAACATTAGCTACTGATATAAAAGCATGCAATATATCAAATGTTGATTAAATGTCTTTATTTAAATCCTCTTTGCACTGCTAGCTACAAAAAAACATATAATATAATGTAAAATACAAAACCAAGCCAAACACATATCTCACAGAGAACAAGATCAAATATCTGCATGTAAATCTCTAACAACACATCAAGAAAGCATAAATTAAAAAGTGCAAAATATAAAGCAGCATCAGGTCACTGTTCTACTGTTTTACTGAAGAATGGCATCAAAGGAAACCAAAACCATCAGGGCCCTGAATGCCACAGAAAGGAGGTGAGCCTGCCAGTGTACCTGTATGGAACCAGTCTGCTCTGTTTGCACTGTTTTTTTTAATCTCGTACAGTATTTAACACCTTTACAACGATGCTGCTCTAATTTGTGCCTTATATGTCCCTTAATTGTGTCTTACTTGTCTGTTATATGTTGTGGAAAATGTGTGTATATGCTGTAAAACGAATTGCCCTCCGAGGGACAAATCAATAAAAGTGAAGTGAAGTGAAGTGGCTCAGCTTGGAGGGTCTGATCCTGTTCCTGATCCATGGTACAATATTCTGCCACTCGCCTGATTTTAGTTCACCTGTCAATCACATCTCTTCAGAATAGCATCTGTTATACTTCTTAGTCACAGAGGCAGCAGTGAGTTGAGTTGAGCTCAGTCAGGAAATTCACGTTTGAATAGTTTATTACAAGATACAGTATTTTTATTTTGACATCGGCGCGCCAACCTCACAGATGCTTCCATAGGGAAATGATAAGCACATTTCTTCTCTCAGTTTGTCTTTGGCCTCATCAAGACTATATGAGTTTAATGGATCTCTCTCACCTGCTTTCAAGTTTTGTCACTCCTTGTAATCATCCAGACAAGGAGGTAAATAAATGTAACCTGTTCAATGTTCAATTTCACAGTCTTAAAAGCCAGGAGCAGGAGGCAGTAAATGGAAATGAATCACAGCTTATTTGACTGCATCTTTGCTGGAGCTGTTTTTGCCAAACCTGAGAACTGATGGCAGCATCAGTGACGTTACTGCGTGAGGAAGGCAATTAATTGAGGGTCAATTATTTGATTATTAAAGATCCCAGCTCTGAAGTAGGTCTTTCTTTTCTTTAATTACTGTTTAAATGTAATATAATAATGGGACTGATGAACTATTAAGAAGGACCCTGTTGCTGCTTCGGTTTTTGTACTTAAATTAAATACCTCAGATATTAATTTTCCCTAGCCTCTGCTCATCCAACATTTGATTTCTTTTCCTTTCTGGAGTTGCTTGTTTGTACCATGCAACAGGCCAAGTAAGTTGGTGCATCCTGGTCAGTGGAGACATCAAAGGGACTGAACACACTGAATCTCTCATTTAAATGGGATACATTGAGCCTTTTTGCCCTGGACTCCAGACTTTAGCATGCCCTGTCCCAGTGTTATGGTTATATGGTTCATTGTAAAGTGAAGAGGATGATTACCTTGCCAGTGTAGTGCTCGTAGCTCATTGTGGATGAATTCCTTCACAGACTGGAACTGAGAGGAGCGCTCGAGGAAAATGCTGTGGCCTCTTAAGTACCAGCTATAATCACTAATCAAACTCTTCAGTTGAGATGTCATGGCTTGACGTCTGGAAAATAATGCAAACATTTTCCTCAGCAGCAAAATAAATCAGAACTATAATCTGCAAAATTTATTTTCTTGTATATTACTTTTTTTAGCCTAAATATCAATTTTGCTGAAGTTCCACTTTCACCGAATTACATTTGAGACTTATTTTGAATCCAATCCTTGCATAATTAGCCACAAAGTCCTTTATAGGCAACAGAAAAATAAAATACTAAACTGTAGTGCAAGTGGTCTGGTGAACCCTTGCATATTGATTTTGATTTGATTCAATATTTAGTTGCTATTAAGCTGGGCTTTAAACTCAAAACTGCAGTTAGCTTATTCTTAATTGAACACAATTCAGACAATACTGTATAGCTATAACATATAAAGCCTTTGAACATCATGTACATATATATGGCTAAAAATAGTAGCTTAGCCACGCGAGACATACAAGAATAAGGACCGTGAACTTCATTAAATCACCCCGACCGGTCCGCGAAAATATTTCACGGCATGAAACCGGTCCGTGGCAGGAAAGAGGTTGGGGACCGCTGCCTTACAGGAAAGCACAATACTAATGACAAATAGAAAAAAATAATGTCAAAGTGACAGTCGAATATTATTGTATCAAAAATAAAAAGTTCAAATTATAAAATATTTATAATTATCAATTGGGAAACTAAAAACAAGCAGTCAGTGTTTGTTTGCAATAAATTTAAGTTGAAATGTATTAAATATTTTATAAAGGCAAATATGCTGTCCTCACCCTGAAGTGCAAATGTTCTGTGTGTCGACAGATGAAGCAAAGGCAGAAAACTGAGGTGGCAATGTGACAAAGTCCAAAGAACAAGCAAATAAAAGACAGATGCATTTTAAACAAGCACAAAAGAAGTCTATTAAAGTCTAGTAAAACTGTACGGTCTAACTTACCGTACAAAAGCTTCAAAAGCTTCACTTACAACTAAAATAATCAGAATGGCTCCCTGGCCTCTGTTGGTTACTTTTGGGAAGGCAGCTCCTGTACTGTGCAAGGCCCTAAAATCACACTGAAATGTATTAAACATGTTTTTTATGACGGACAAGAAATAAAAGAGACTAATAAAAGTTGGGCAGCCACCACTTTCTCTAGAGCTTCTGATTGGCCTGTAGCAGTTAACTGTTTGTGCACACATACGTGTACTGTGCACATACGGTGGCACATAATGAACAAAGAATTGGGGAAAATAAGAAGGGAGAAGCTAATAAAAACTGAACACGTTACGGTTCAACGTGGCTTGAACTCTGAGCCATTTATTTATAGCATAAAGTGTTATTAGTTTATATGAGCTCGTGCTATCTTATGTTCCTCAATTTATTGTTCATAAATGTCACCTTACATGGGCCTAAATGTGCACCAACACTCTTATAATAAAGCTGTGCACGACAAGGTCACAGTCGATGAGGCAGCAGTTGCACACATAGCGCTGTGAGTGTTTTGTACTTACACAACGGTGCTCTGAACCAAATGATAACTTCACGTTTGCCCGGGTAAATTTAGCATGTAGAACATTTTGCTAATCAATCAACAGAAAACACAGTTGAGGTTAATGAGAACTTCATTAGTGTAATTTGAGCGTTGTGTGGCACTACGCTCAACGCCACAGTGCTGGACTCCATGGTCTTTATACCATCAACTCCACAGCACGACAAACTCCCACGTCCATAAGCAACATCGGGATAGTCTCATTGCGCTACTATCTATCTATTTTGTTGAAAGGATATAGAATCAGTTCTTTAATAACTTTTTTTTCATTTTCTAAAATGTTACACAACTTTAAAAGTTTAAAAGTTAATACAAGCAGAAATTAAAATATTCATGATCTTGCTCGGCTGTGGCTCAACAAAGCATGCCGCGTTTTACCGGGATGATACAGTTCAGCTGGCTGTATTAGATGAATCCTCATTAAAAACAGGCACTGCCATTGTTAAACTAATCACATATCTTCGCTGAGACCTGGACATTCTGCAGAGCTATTAAAATGAAGTGAATTAGACACGACAAGATCAGGTTTCATCTTCGCCACTGATCGGATGACCATGACAAAAACACTCAAATTCAACCCCCTCTTAAACCAAAGCGACAGCCTTAAATAAACGAATTAAACACCCTTTCCCTCACAACAAGCACACGACCGGGGATCAGATTGGGAATCTGAGTGAGGGCAGGATGCTTATTTTCTGGGCTCTCCCTTAGAGGCTTATCAGAAACTGTAATTTGTCAAGACCCGAGAGTTATTGAGGAGAATAAAATCACTGAAGTAAACGACCGCTCTCCAAAGTGTTTCACATGGTTGGAGCAATACAATGTACAACAACGAGAAGCGATTGTAATGTTCTATTTTCACATGGTTCCACAATTTATTTGCATTTCTGTCCAACTCTCCATGTACACACCATAGTAACACAAATAGCATGATTCTGCAAATAATGAGTGAACGTACTTCAAGATTTTCTCAGACCCAAACCAAATGAAATTCTTTAATCAAGTTACTTTTTTTTTTTTCTTTTTTTTTTTACAATCAGAATGTGTCCAGATAATCAGCAATTAGAAATGATCAGCATTTCCACATTAACCTAACATTTACCACATGACTCGTTGTTGGCCATTTTTTTAGAAACACTGCCAAAAAGAAACTACTCTAAAATATTTGGCAACTTGTAAAACAGAATCTGCGCAAGGCCACTTGGAGCATTTTCAGCCAAAATGGGTTAAGCATGCCTACATACAATCAGCTGTTATAATACAGTTGTTACTAGATGTAACAGCTATATTTACAACTATCAAGATTATAGATTTACTGGTAAAATACATTCAGCAGGAGGTCAAATACCACAAGACCAAAATCTTCAGTTTGAGGAGGCAGAAAAAGAAACAGCATAAACTCTGCTCAGTGTCAAAATCAACTGAAGTATGAGGAACCAAATTCTCCACTGGGTCGTAGGAATAATGCACCGAAGGTTACATGTCTGAATGACACAAAATGTGTTTATGGTCCATTAAGATGCTTTTGGGATGATCTTCTATCTCTACAAATCATGAATTTAAAATTTCCAAACAGAATAAAAGACATTTATTTGGTACATGAGGTAGAGAACAGAAATAAAAGATGGTTCACTCCATTAATATACCAATATTTGGTATCTACAACAGAAACTGAAAAAATAAATATATATTTATATATATAATTCTGTGACAGTACTGTTCTCCCAGTAGAATATGTCTACTGGGAATTTATTGTGTTGGAGTAAAAAAGATAATGATGCATAATTTCCCTGTGGCCAAAAGTGAAGCATATTTATTCCAGTAGATAATTCTTCTTTTCAACATTTGTTTTGGTGATCAGTATTTTTTTTCTTTTGCATGGAAAATGTGTATACATGAGGTATGACCTTTATCATGCTGGTATTTGATTATTTGTTTTACAGTCTGTAATTCCTGAAGCGGTCCGCCATGTTTTATTACAAATTCCACAATTTTAGTTTTTAATTTTATTTTAATCCATGGAGTCTTAGTACTGATTAAAATTAAATCACTGCATGGTTGTTTTGTTAAACTCAAGACAAGCCTGCTTTTGGTTTCCACATATACACAACATATGGCATCATTAACAGGACACAATCTGACGGCAACAACTTGAATTACAATTAAAGCACTAGAAAAGTAATTTTGAAAAAAAAAGGGAAAAAAGAAGTGATTTAGCACTAACGTAGTGCATAGAGCATGTTATTCTCGAAAATTCAAAAAAGGCTGTTTTCCCCAAGGGGCTTTTGACATTTGCTTTTGCAAACATCCAGCACTGATGAGACAAATGTTCTGCTGTTCCATCTTCTTCCATCATGAGTGGCTGCTGAATCAAGATGTTTTGTCTCTCGCACCATAAGCATGAGACGAATGCCCAGCTGGTCCCCTCTAATTACAATGAGTCAAAAATCATCCTCTGTGGATCCACTTAGTCTTTGTCTCGCAGGATTCTTGTGGACTGAAACCAATGCCTTGCCTGTATTCACTTTGATAGTGTTTTAAAAAAAAACAAAAGCAGAGGTTCAGTTATTTCCTCTTACAAGAGACCTTTCATCCCTTTCATCTGCACCACGTTCGACTTTAATTCCTCTTCTTCAGGGGGAGGACTGATCCTGGGATCCATTGCCCCTCAGCAGCACATCACGAAAGAGCGTCGCTATTTGTCTTTTGCATTTTGTAAAATACAGAACTTGGTCTCCCAGCTCGGACTGGCCAACAATCAGTGGAATAGATGAACGTGCTCGCCAACAATCTGAAGTCTATCCAAGGCCAATGGTGTCCTTGTGCGGTATAGCCTGGTTACATATCCATGTCACCATCGTAGGCTAAGGTCAAGGGCTTCTGTGGAGGGGCGGACGTCTTTGTGGTTTTGGATGAATTACTAAAGAAGGAAAAAAAAAAAAGCAGACAAGAAGGAGAAGCTGACAGCGTGTCTGAGTAGCACAGAGCGGCTCGTCTTGATTTTATTCTTTACAAAGAATCCAATTATCTGATAGCAGGAGCACATAGCACGGGAAATGTTGCAAGGAGTGTAACTCACACTTGACAAGGTTCATTTTGCGGAAAGCGGACGGTTGGGGATTTGCTTTTGCTTCTGAGTGTTCTCATCTACAATGTGTGCGATCTGAAATAAATTGCAAAGTGCATGGTGGGGAAACTTGTAAGAAAGCAAAAAAAAAAAAGTACGTACCAGACAAGGAATGATAATGCAATAACGAAGAGTATAAAGATGAATCCAACGGCAGTCACAGCATAGACCCACAGCTTGACTCTTCCATCTGCGTGATTGAAAGCTGTTTTAGTACAAAGGCTTCAATGTAGCATGCTACAAACTCTATATGGCATTCTCGTAGAATTAAATTGTCGGTTAATTGTCTTTATAAAAAAAATACCACAGAGGGGCAACAATAGTTTCGAACACTTGGTTTTGTTTAGCATGTGAATAAAAAACACATCGACCTGCAACGGGTTCTCGAGCTGCAAGGTCGAGCTGTAAAGCTGGCTTCTATT